>NC_079977.1:0-300000 GCF_029852145.1 Microplitis mediator
GTGGACATGGGTGGACATGGGTGGAGATGGGTGGAGATGCCACCATGTATTTTTTCGAAGAGTAGCCCGTAACTTTTGCCCTGTTGGAAATAACCCATCACAATATAAACGTTTTTTGTTCCATTCAGTGTCCTGTAGTAGGAAATACCGCAAAAAGTCCTGAGAAAAATTTTTTTTTCGAATTTCGACTCATCTAAGGATCGGTGGACATGGGTGGAGATGGGTGGAGATGCCACCATGTATTTTTTTGAAGAGTAGCCCGTAACTTTCGCCCTGTTGGAAATAACTCACCACAATATAAACGTTTTTTGTTCCATTTAGTGTCCTATAGTAGGAAATACCACAAAAAGCCTGAGAGAAATTAAATTTTTTAGTTCAGACCCATCTAAGGATGGGTGGACATGGGTGGAGATGCCACCATGTATTTTTTTGAAGAGTAGCCGTAACTTTTGCCCTGTTGGAAATAACCCATCACAATATAAACGTTTTTTGTTCCATTCAGTGTCCTGTAGTAGGAAATACCGCAAAAAGTCCTGAGAAAAATTTTTTTTTCGAATTTCGACTCATCTAAGGATCGGTGGACATGGGTGGAGATGCCACCATGTATTTTTTTGAAGAGTAGCCTGTAACTTTTGCCCTGTTGGAAATAACCCATCACAATATAAACGTTTTTTGTTCTGTTTAGTGTCCTGTAGTAGGAAATACCACAAAAAGTCCTGAGAAAAATTTATTTTTTGAGTTTCGACCCATATAAGGATGGGTGGACATGGGTGGAGATGGGTGGAGATGCTACTATGTATTCTGATGAAGAGTAGCCCGTAACTTTTGCCCTGTTGGAAATAACCCATCACAATATAAACGTTTTTTGTTCTATTTAGTGTCCTGTAGTAGGAAATACCACAAAAAGTCCTGAGAAAAATTTATTTTTCAAGTTCAGACCTATCTAAGGTTGGGTGGACATGGGTGGAGATGGGTGGAGATGCCACCATGTATTTTTTTGAAGAGTAGCCCGTAACTTTTGCCCTGTTGGAAATAACTCATCACAATATATACGTTTTTTGTTCTATTTAGTGTCCTGTAGTAGGAAATACCACAAAAAGTCCTGAGAAAAATTTATTTTTCAAGTTCAGACCTATCTAAGGTTGGGTGGACATGGGTGGAGATGGGTGGAGATGCCACCATGTATTTTTTTGAAGAGTAGCCCGTAACTTTTGCCCTGTTGGAAATAACTCATCACAATATAAACGTTTTTTGTTCTATTTAGTGTCCTGTAGTAGGAAATACCACAAAAAGTCCTGAGAAAAATTTATTTTTCAAGTTCAGACCTATCTAAGGTTGGGTGGACATGGGTGGACATGGGTGGAGATGCCACCATGTATTTTTTTGGAGGGTAGCCCGTAACTTTTGCCCTGTTGGAAATAACCCATCACAATATAAACGTTTTTTGTTCCATTTAGTGTCCTGTAGTAGGAAATACCGCAAAAAGTCCTGAGAAAAATTTATTTTTCGAATTGCGACTCATCTAAGGATCGGTGGACATGGGTGGAGATGCCACCATGTATTTTTTTGAAGAGTAGCCCGTAACTTTTGCCCTGTTGGAAATAACCCATCACAATATAAACGTTTTTTGTTCTATTTAGTGTCCTGTAGTAGGAAATACCACAAAAAGTCCTGAGAAAAATTTATTTTTCAAGTTCAGACCTATCTAAGGTTGGGTGGACATGGGTGGAGATGCCACCATGTATTTTTTTGAAGAGTAGCCCGTAACTTTTGCCCTGTTGGAAATAACTCATCACAATATATACGTTTTTTGTTCCATTCAGTGTCCTGTAGTAGGAAATACCGCAAAAAGTCCTGAGAAAAATTTATTTTTTTAGTTCAGACCCATTTCAGGATGGGTGGACATGGGTGGAGATGGGTGGAGATGCCACCATGTATTTTTTTGAAGAGTATCCCGTAACTTTCGCCCTGTTGGAAATAACTCACCACAATATAAACGTTTTTTGTTCCATTTAGTGTCCTATAGTAGGAAATACCACAAAAAGCCTGAGAGAAATTAAATTTTTTAGTTCAGACCCATCTAAGGATGGGTGGACATGGGTGGAGATGGGTGGAGATGTCACCATGTATTTTTTTGAAGAGTACCCCGTAACTTTTGCCCTGTTGGAAATAACTCATCACAATATAAACGTTTTTTGTTCCATTCAGTGTCCTGTAGTAGGAAATACCGCAAAAGTCCTGAGAAAAATTTATTTTTCGAATTTCGACTCATCTAAGGATCGGTGGACATGGGTGGAGATGCCACCATGTATTTTTTTGAAGAGTAGCCCGTAACTTTTGCCCTGTTGGAAATAACCCATCACAATATAAACGTTTTTTGTTCTATTTAGTGTCCTGTAGTAGGAAATACCACAAAAAGTCCTGAGAAAAATTTATTTTTCAAGTTCAGACCTATCTAAGGTTGGGTGGACATGGGTGGAGATGCCACCATGTATTTTTTTGAAGAGTAGCCCGTAACTTTTGCCCTGTTGGAAATAACTCATCACAATATAAACGTTTTTTGTTCCTTATGGTGTCCTGTAGTAGGAAAGACCACAAAAAGTCCTGAGAAAAATTTATTTTTTGAGTTTCGACCCATATAAGGATGGGTGGACATGGGTGGAGATGGGTGGAGATGCCACCATGTATTTTTTTTAAGAGTAGCCCGTAACTTTTGCCTGTTGGAAATAACTCATCACAATATATACGTTTTTTGTTCCATTCAGTGTCCTGTAGTAGGAAATACCGCAAAAAGTCCTGAGAAAAATTTATTTTTTCAGTTCAGACCCATTTCAGGATGGGTGGACATGGGTGGAGATGGGTGGAGATGCCACCATGTATTTTTTTGAAGAGTAGCCCGTAACTTTCGCCCTGTTAGAAATAACTCACCACAATATAAACGTTTTTTGTTCCATTTAGTGTCCTATAGTAGGAAATACCACAAAAAGCCTGAGAGAAATTAAATTTTTTAGTTCAGACCCATTTCAGGATGGGTGGACATGGGTGGAGATGGGTGGAGATGCCACCATGTATTTTTTTGAAGAGTAGCCCGTAACTTTCGCCCTGTTGGAAATAACTCACCACAATATAAACGTTTTTTGTTCCATTTAGTGTCCTATAGTAGGAAATACCACAAAAAGCCTGAGAGAAATTAAATTTTTTAGTTCAGACCCATCTAAGGATGGGTGGACATGGGTGGAGATGGGTAGAGATGCCACCATGTATTTTTTTGAAGAGTACCCCGTAACTTTTGCCCTGTTGGAAATAACTCATCACAATATAAACGTTTTTTGTTCCATTCAGTGTCCTGTAGTAGGAAATACCGCAATAAGTCCTGAGAAAAATTTATTTTTCGAATTGCGACTCACCTAAGGATCGGTGGACATGGGTGGAGATGCCACCATGTATTTTTTTGAAGAGTAGCCCGTAACTTTTGCCCTGTTGGAAATAACCCATCACAATATAAACGTTTTTTGTTCTATTTAGTGTCCTGTAGTAGGAAAGACCACAAAAACTCCTGAGAAAAATTTATTTTTTCAGTTCAGACCCATTTCAGGATGGGTGGACATGGGTGGAGATGGGTGGAGATGCCACCATGTATTTTTTTGAAGAGTAGCCCGTAACTTTTGCCCTGTTGGAAATAACCCATCACAATATAAACGTTTTTTGTTCCATTCAGTGTCCTGTAGTAGGAAATACCACAAAAAGCCTGAGAGAAATTAAATTTTTTAGTTCAGACCCATCTAAGGATGGGTGGACACGGGTGGAGATGCCACCATGTATTTTTTTGAAGAGTAGCCCGTAACTTTTGCCCTGTTGGAAATAACCCATCACAATATAAACGTTTTTTGTTCTGTTTAGTGTCCTGTAGTAGGAAATACCGCAAAAAGTCCTGAGAAAAATTTTTTTTTCGAATTTCGACTCATCTAAGGATCGGTGGACATGGGTGGAGATGGGTGGAGATGCCACCATGTATTTTTTTGAAGAGTAGCCCGTAACTTGCGCCCTGTTGGAAATAACTCACCACAATATAAACGTTTTTTGTTCCATTTAGTGTCCTATAGTAGGAAATACCACAAAAGCCTGAGAGAAATTAAATTTTTTAGTTCAGACCCATCTAAGGATGGGTGGACATGGGTGGAGATGCCACCATGTATTTTTTTGAAGAGTAGCCCGTAACTTTTGCCCTGTTGGAAATAACCCATCACAATATAAACGTTTTTTGTTCCATTCAGTGTCCTGTAGTAGGAAATACCGCAAAAAGTCCTGAGAAAAATTTTTTTTTCGAATTTCGACTCATCTAAGGATCGGTGGACATGGGTGGAGATGCCACCATGTATTTTTTTGAAGAGTAGCCTGTAACTTTTGCCCTGTTGGAAATAACCCATCACAATATAAACGTTTTTTGTTCTGTTTAGTGTCCTGTAGTAGGAAATACCACAAAAAGTCCTGAGAAAAATTTATTTTTTGAGTTTCGACCCATATAAGGATGGGTGGACATGGGTGGAGATGGGTGGAGATGCTACTATGTATTCTGATGAAGAGTAGCCCGTAACTTTTGCCCTGTTGGAAATAACCCATCACAATATAAACGTTTTTTGTTCTATTTAGTGTCCTGTAGTAGGAAATACCACAAAAAGTCCTGAGAAAAATTTATTTTTCAAGTTCAGACCTATCTAAGGTTGGGTGGACATGGGTGGAGATGGGTGGAGATGCCACCATGTATTTTTTTGAAGAGTAGCCCGTAACTTTTGCCCTGTTGGAAATAACTCATCACAATATATACGTTTTTTGTTCTATTTAGTGTCCTGTAGTAGGAAATACCACAAAAAGTCCTGAGAAAAATTTATTTTTCAAGTTCAGACCTATCTAAGGTTGGGTGGACATGGGTGGAGATGGGTGGAGATGCCACCATGTATTTTTTTGAAGAGTAGCCCGTAACTTTTGCCCTGTTGGAAATAACTCATCACAATATAAACGTTTTTTGTTCTATTTAGTGTCCTGTAGTAGGAAATACCACAAAAAGTCCTGAGAAAAATTTATTTTTCAAGTTCAGACCTATCTAAGGTTGGGTGGACATGGGTGGACATGGGTGGAGATGCCACCATGTATTTTTTTGAAGAGTAGCCCGTAATTTTTGCCCTGTTGGAAATAACTCATCACAATATAAACGTTTTTTGTTCTATTTAGTGTCCTGTAGTAGGAAATACCACAAAAAGTCCTGAGAAAAATTTATTTTCAAGTTCAGACCTATCTAAGGTTGGGTGGACATGGGTGGAGATGGGTGGAGATGCCACCATGTATTTTTTTGAAGAGTAGCCCGTAACTTTTGCCCTGTTGGAAATAACCCATCACAATATAAACGTTTTTTGTTCTATTTAGTGTCCTGTAGTAGGAAATACCACAAAAAGTCCTGAGAAAAATTTATTTTTCAAGTTCAGACCTATCTAAGGTTGGGTGGACATGGGTGGAGATGGGTAGAGATGCCACCATGTATTTTTTTGAAGAGTAGCCCGTAACTTTTGCCCTGTTGGAAATAACTCATCACAATATATACGTTTTTTGTTCTATTTAGTGTCCTGTAGTAGGAAATACCACAAAAAGTCCTGAGAAAAATTTATTTTTCAAGTTCAGACCTATCTAAGGTTGGGTGGACATGGGTGGAGATGGGTGGAGATGCCACCATGTATTTTTTTGAAGAGTAGCCCGTAACTTTTGCCCTGTTGGAAATAACTCATCACAATATAAACGTTTTTTGTTCTATTTAGTGTCCTGTAGTAGGAAATACCACAAAAAGTCCTGAGAAAAATTTATTTTTCAAGTTCAGACCTATCTAAGGTTGGGTGGACATGGGTGGACATGGGTGGAGATGCCACCATGTATTTTTTTGAAGAGTAGCCCGTAACTTTTGCCCTGTTGGAAATAACTCATCACAATATAAACGTTTTTTGTTCTATTTAGTGTCCTGTAGTAGGAAATACCACAAAAAGTCCTGAGAAAAATTTATTTTTCAAGTTCAGACCTATCTAAGGTTGGGTGGACATGGGTGGAGATGGGTGGAGATGCCACCATGTATTTTTTTGAAGAGTAGCCCGTAACTTTTGCCCTGTTGGAAATAACCCATCACAATATAAACGTTTTTTGTTCTATTTAGTGTCCTGTAGTAGGAAATACCACAAAAAGTCCTGAGAAAAATTTATTTTTCAAGTTCAGACCTATCTAAGGTTGGGTGGACATGGGTGGAGATGGGTGGAGATGCCACCATGTATTTTTTTTAAGAGTAGCCCGTAACTTTTGCCCTGTTGGAAATAACTCATCACAATATATACGTTTTTTGTTCTATTTAGTGTCCTGTAGTAGGAAATACCACAAAAAGTCCTGAGAAAAATTTATTTTTTTAGTTCAGACCCATTTCAGGATGGGTGGACATGGGTGGAGATGGGTGGAGATGCCACCATGTATTTTTTTGGAGGGTAGCCCGTAACTTTTGCCCTGTTGGAAATAACCCATCACAATATAAACGTTTTTTGTTCCATTTAGTGTCCTGTAGTAGGAAATACCGCAAAAAGTCCTGAGAAAAATTTATTTTTTTAGTTCAGACCCATTTCAGGATGGGTGGACATGGGTTGAGATGGGTGGAGATGCCACCATGTATTTTTTTGAAGAGTAGCCCGTAACTTTTGCCCTGTTGGAAATAACTCATCACAATATAAACGTTTTTTGTTTCTTATGGTGTCCTGTAGTAGGAAAGACCACAAAAAGTCCTGAGAAAAATTTATTTTTTTAGTTCAGACCCATTTCAGGATGGGTGGACATGGGTGGAGATGGGTGGAGATGCCACCATGTATTTTTTTGGAGGGTAGCCCGTAACTTTTGCCCTGTTGGAAATAACCCATCACAATATAAACGTTTTTTGTTCCATTTAGTGTCCTGTAGTAGGAAATACCGCAAAAAGTCCTGAGAAAAATTTATTTTTCGAATTGCGACTCATCTAAGGATCGGTGGACATGGGTGGAGATGCCACCATGTATTTTTTTGAAGAGTAGCCCGTAACTTTTGCCCTGTTGGAAATAACCCATCACAATATAAACGTTTTTTGTTCTATTTAGTGTCCTGTAGTAGGAAATACCACAAAAAGTCCTGAGAAAAATTTATTTTTCAAGTTCAGACCTATCTAAGGTTGGGTGGACATGGGTGGAGATGCCACCATGTATTTTTTTGAAGAGTAGCCCGTAACTTTTGCCCTGTTGGAAATAACTCATCACAATATATACGTTTTTTGTTCCATTCAGTGTCCTGTAGTAGGAAATACCGCAAAAAGTCCTGAGAAAAATTTATTTTTTTAGTTCAGACCCATTTCAGGATGGGTGGACATGGGTGGAGATGGGTGGAGATGCCACCATGTATTTTTTTGAAGAGTATCCCGTAACTTTCGCCCTGTTGGAAATAACTCACCACAATATAAACGTTTTTTGTTCCATTTAGTGTCCTATAGTAGGAAATACCACAAAAAGCCTGAGAGAAATTAAATTTTTTAGTTCAGACCCATTTCAGGATGGGTGGACATGGGTGGAGATGGGTGGAGATGCCACCATGTATTTTTTTGAAGAGTAGCCCGTAACTTTTGCCCTGTTGGAAATAACTCATCACAATATATACGTTTTTTGTTCTATTTAGTGTCCTGTAGTAGGAAATACCACAAAAAGTCCTGAGAAAAATTTATTTTTTTAGTTCAGACCCATTTCAGGATGGGTGGACATGGGTGGAGATGGGTGGAGATGCCACCATGTATTTTTTTGGAGGGTAGCCCGTAACTTTTGCCCTGTTGGAAATAACCCATCACAATATAAACGTTTTTTGTTCCATTTAGTGTCCTGTAGTAGGAAATACCGCAAAAAGTCCTGAGAAAAATTTATTTTTTTAGTTCAGACCCATTTCAGGATGGGTGGACATGGGTTGAGATGGGTGGAGATGCCACCATGTATTTTTTTGAAGAGTAGCCCGTAACTTTTGCCCTGTTGGAAATAACTCATCACAATATAAACGTTTTTTGTTTCTTATGGTGTCCTGTAGTAGGAAAGACCACAAAAAGTCCTGAGAAAAATTTATTTTTTTAGTTCAGACCCATTTCAGGATGGGTGGACATGGGTGGAGATGGGTGGAGATGCCACCATGTATTTTTTTGGAGGGTAGCCCGTAACTTTTGCCCTGTTGGAAATAACCCATCACAATATAAACGTTTTTTGTTCCATTTAGTGTCCTGTAGTAGGAAATACCGCAAAAAGTCCTGAGAAAAATTTATTTTTCGAATTGCGACTCATCTAAGGATCGGTGGACATGGGTGGAGATGCCACCATGTATTTTTTTGAAGAGTAGCCCGTAACTTTTGCCCTGTTGGAAATAACCCATCACAATATAAACGTTTTTTGTTCTATTTAGTGTCCTGTAGTAGGAAATACCACAAAAAGTCCTGAGAAAAATTTATTTTTCAAGTTCAGACCTATCTAAGGTTGGGTGGACATGGGTGGAGATGCCACCATGTATTTTTTTGAAGAGTAGCCCGTAACTTTTGCCCTGTTGGAAATAACTCATCACAATATAAACGTTTTTTGTTCCTTATGGTGTCCTGTAGTAGGAAAGACCACATAAAGTCCTGAGAAAAATTTATTTTTTGAGTTTCGACCCATATAAGGATGGGTGGACATGGGTGGAGATGGGTGGAGATGCCACCATGTATTTTTTTGAAGAGTAGCCCGTAACTTTCGCCCTGTTGGAAATAACTCATCACAATATATACGTTTTTTGTTCCATTCAGTGTCCTGTAGTAGGAAATACCGCAAAAAGTCCTGAGAAAAATTTATTTTTTCAGTTCAGACCCATTTCAGGATGGGTGGACATGGGTGGAGATGGGTGGAGATGCCACCATGTATTTTTTTGAAGAGTAGCCCGTAACTTTCGCCCTGTTAGAAATAACTCACCACAATATAAACGTTTTTTGTTCCATTTAGTGTCCTATAGTAGGAAATACCACAAAAAGCCTGAGAGAAATTAAATTTTTTAGTTCAGACCCATTTCAGGATGGGTGGACATGGGTGGAGATGGGTGGAGATGCCACCATGTATTTTTTTGAAGAGTAGCCCGTAACTTTCGCCCTGTTGGAAATAACTCACCACAATATAAACGTTTTTTGTTCCATTTAGTGTCCTATAGTAGGAAATACCACAAAAAGCCTGAGAGAAATTAAATTTTTTAGTTCAGACCCATCTAAGGATAGGTGGACATGGGTGGAGATGGGTAGAGATGCCACCATGTATTTTTTTGAAGAGTACCCCGTAACTTTTGCCCTGTTGGAAATAACTCATCACAATATAAACGTTTTTTGTTCCATTCAGTGTCCTGTAGTAGGAAATACCGCAATAAGTCCTGAGAAAAATTTATTTTTCGAATCGCGACTCATCTAAGGATCGGTGGACATGGGTGGAGATGCCACCATGTATTTTTTTGAAGAGTAGCCCGTAACTTTTGCCCTGTTGGAAATAACCCATCACAATATAAACGTTTTTTGTTCTATTTAGTGTCCTGTAGTAGGAAAGACCACAAAAACTCCTGAGAAAAATTTATTTTTTCAGTTCAGACCCATTTCAGGATGGGTGGACATGGGTGGAGATGGGTGGAGATGCCACCATGTATTTTTTTGAAGAGTAGCCCGTAACTTTTGCCCTGTTGGAAATAACCCATCACAATATAAACGTTTTTTGTTCCATTCAGTGTCCTGTAGTAGGAAATACCGCAAAAAGTCCTGAGAAAAATTTTTTTTTCGAATTTCGACTCATCTAAGGATCGGTGGACATGGGTGGAGATGGGTGGAGATGCCACCATGTATTTTTTTGAAGAGTAGCCCGTAACTTTCGCCCTGTTGGAAATAACTCACCACAATATAAACGTTTTTTGTTCCATTTAGTGTCCTATAGTAGGAAATACCACAAAAAGCCTAAGAGAAATTAAATTTTTTAGTTCAGACCCATCTAAGGATGGGTGGACATGGGTGGAGATGCCACCATGTATTTTTTTGAAGAGTAGCCCGTAACTTTCGCCCTGTTGGAAATAACTCACCACAATATAAACGTTTTTTGTTCCATTTAGTGTCCTATAGTAGGAAATACCACAAAAAGCCTGAGAGAAATTCAATTTTTTAGTTCAGACCCATCTAAGGATGGGTGGACATGGGTGGAGATGCCACCATGTATTTTTTTGAAGAGTAGCCCGTAACTTTTGCCCTGTTGGAAATAACCCATCACAATATAAACGTTTTTTGTTCCATTCAGTGTCCTGTAGTAGGAAATACCGCAAAAAGTCCTGAGAAAAATTTTTTTTTCGAATTTCGACTCATCTAAGGATCGGTGGACATGGGTGGAGATGGGTGGAGATGCCACCATGTATTTTTTTGAAGAGTAGCCCGTAACTTTCGCCCTGTTGGAAATAACTCACCACAATATAAACGTTTTTTGTTCCATTTAGTGTCCTATAGTAGGAAATACCACAAAAAGCCTGAGAGAAATTAAATTTTTTAGTTCAGACCCATCTAAGGATGGGTGGACATGGGTGGAGATGCCACCATGTATTTTTTTGAAGAGTAGCCCGTAACTTTAGCCCTGTTGGAAATAACCCATCACAATATAAACGTTTTTTGTTCCATTCAGTGTCCTGTAGTAGGAAATACCGCAAAAAGTCCTGAGAAAAATTTTTTTTTCGAATTTCGACTCATCTAAGGATCGGTGGACATGGGTGGAGATGGGTGGAGATGCCACCATGTATTTTTTTGAAGAGTAGCCCGTAACTTTCGCCCTGTTGGAAATAACTCACCACAATATAAACGTTTTTTGTTCCATTTAGTGTCCTATAGTAGGAAATACCACAAAAAGCCTGAGAGAAATTAAATTTTTTAGTTCAGACCCATCTAAGGATGGGTGGACATGGGTGGAGATGCCACCATGTATTTTTTTGAAGAGTAGCCCGTAACTTTTGCCCTGTTGGAAATAACTCATCACAATATACACGTTTTTTGTTTCTCATGGTGTCCTGTAGTAGGAAAGACCACAAAAAGTCCTGAGAAAAATTTATTTTTTGAGTTTCGACCCATATAAGGATGGGCGGACATGGGTGGAGATGGGTGGAGATGCTACTATGTATTCTGATGAAGAGTAGCCCGTAACTTTTGCCCTGTTGGAAATAACTCATCACAATATATACGTTTTTTGTTCCATTCAGTGTCCTGTAGTAGGAAATACCGCAAAAAGTCCTGAGAAAAATTTATTTTTCGAATTGCGACTCATCTAAGGATCGGTGGACATGGGTGGAGATGCCAACATGTATTTTTTTGAAGAGTAGCCTGTAACTTTTGCCCTGTTGGAAATAACCCATCACAATATAAACGTTTTTTGTTCTGTTTAGTGTCCTGTAGTAGGAAATACCACAAAAAGTCCTGAGAAAAATTTATTCTTTGAGTTTCGACCCATATAAGGATGGGTGGACATGGGTGGAGATGGGTGGAGATGCTACTATGTATTCTGATGAAGAGTAGCCCGTAACTTTCGCCTTTTTGGAAATAACTCACCACAATATAAACGTTTTTTGTTCCATTTAGTGTCCTATAGTAGGAAATACCACAAAAAGCCTGAGAGAAATTAAATTTTTAGTTCAGACCCATCTAAGGATGGGTGGACATGGGTGGAGATGCCACCATGTATTTTTTTGAAGAGTAGCCCGTAACTTTCGCCCTGTTGGAAATAACTCACCACAATATAAACGTTTTTTGTTCTATTTAGTGTCCTGTAGTAGGAAAGACCACAAAAACTCCTGAGAAAAATTTATTTTTTCAGTTCAGACCCATTTCAGGATGGGTGGACATGGGTGGAGATGGGTGGAGATGCCACCATGTATTTTTTTGAAGAGTAGCCCGTAACTTTTGCCCTGTTGGAAATAACCCATCACAATATAAACGTTTTTCGTTCCATTCAGTGTCCTGTAGTAGGAAATACCGCAAAAAGTCCTGAGAAAAATTTTTTTTTCGAATTTCGACTCATCTAAGGATCGGTGGACATGGGTGGAGATGGGTGGAGATGCCACCATGTATTTTTTTGAAGAGTAGCCCGTAACTTTCGCCCTGTTGGAAATAACTCACCACAATATAAACGTTTTTTGTTCCATTTAGTGTCCTATAGTAGGAAATACCACAAAAAGCCTGAGAGAAATTCAATTTTTTAGTTCAGACCCATCTAAGGATGGGTGGACATGGGTGGAGATGCCACCATGTATTTTTTTGAAGAGTAGCCCGTAACTTTTGCCCTGTTGGAAATAACCCATCACAATATAAACGTTTTTTGTTCCATTCAGTGTCCTGTAGTAGGAAATACCGCAAAAAGTCCTGAGAAAAATTTTTTTTTCGAATTTCGACTCATCTAAGGATCGGTGGACATGGGTGGAGATGGGTGGAGATGACACCATGTATTTTTTTGAAGAGTAGCCCGTAACTTTCGCCCTGTTGGAAATAACTCACCACAATATAAACGTTTTTTGTTCCATTTAGTGTCCTATAGTAGGAAATACCACAAAAAGCCTGAGAGAAATTCAATTTTTTAGTTCAGACCCATCTAAGGATGGGTGGACATGGGTGGAGATGCCACCATGTATTTTTTTGAAGAGTAGCCCGTAACTTTCGCCCTGTTGGAAATAACCCATCACAATATAAACGTTTTTTGTTCTATTCAGTGTCCTGTAGTAGGAAATACCGCAAAAAGTCCTGAGAAAAATTTTTTTTTCGAATTTCGACTCATCTAAGGATCGGTGGACATGGGTGGAGATGGGTGGAGATGCCACCATGTATTTTTTTGAAGAGTAGCCCGTAACTTTCGCCCTGTTGGAAATAACTCACCACAATATAAACGTTTTTTGTTCCATTTAGTGTCCTATAGTAGGAAATACCACAAAAAGCCTGAGAGAAATTCAATTTTTTAGTTCAGACCCATCTAAGGATGGGTGGACATGGGTGGAGATGCCACCATGTATTTTTTTGAAGAGTAGCCCGTAACTTTCGCCCTGTTGGAAATAACTCACCACAATATAAACGTTTTTTGTTCCATTTAGTGTCCTATAGTAGGAAATACCACAAAAAGCCTGAGAGAAATTAAATTTTTTAGTTCAGACCCATCTAAGGATGGGTGGACATGGGTGGAGATGCCACCATGTATTTTTTTGAAGAGTAGCCCGTAACTTTCGCCCTGTTGGAAATAACTCACCACAATATAAACGTTTTTTGTTCTATTTAGTGTCCTGTAGTAGGAAAGACCACAAAAACTCCTGAGAAAAATTTATTTTTTCAGTTCAGACCCATTTCAGGATGGGTGGACATGGGTGGAGATGGGTGGAGATGCCACCATGTATTTTTTTGAAGAGTAGCCCGTAACTTTTGCCCTGTTGGAAATAACCCATCACAATATAAACGTTTTTCGTTCCATTCAGTGTCCTGTAGTAGGAAATACCGCAAAAAGTCCTGAGAAAAATTTTTTTTTCGAATTTCGACTCATCTAAGGATCGGTGGACATGGGTGGAGATGGGTGGAGATGCCACCATGTATTTTTTTGAAGAGTAGCCCGTAACTTTCGCCCTGTTGGAAATAACTCACCACAATATAAACGTTTTTTGTTCCATTTAGTGTCCTATAGTAGGAAATACCACAAAAAGCCTGAGAGAAATTCAATTTTTTAGTTCAGACCCATCTAAGGATGGGTGGACATGGGTGGAGATGCCACCATGTATTTTTTTGAAGAGTAGCCCGTAACTTTTGCCCTGTTGGAAATAACCCATCACAATATAAACGTTTTTTGTTCCATTCAGTGTCCTGTAGTAGGAAATACCGCAAAAAGTCCTGAGAAAAATTTTTTTTTCGAATTTCGACTCATCTAAGGATCGGTGGACATGGGTGGAGATGGGTGGAGATGCCACCATGTATTTTTTTTTAGAGTAGCCCGTAACTTTCGCCCTGTTGGAAATAACTCACCACAATATAAACGTTTTTTGTTCCATTTAGTGTCCTATAGTAGGAAATACCACAAAAAGCCTGAGAGAAATTAAATTTTTTAGTTCAGACCCATCTAAGGATGGGTGGACATGGGTGGAGATGCCACCATGTATTTTTTTGAAGAGTAGCCCGTAACTTTCGCCCTGTTGGAAATAACTCACCACAATATAAACGTTTTTTGTTCTATTTAGTGTCCTGTAGTAGGAAAGACCACAAAAACTCCTGAGAAAAATTTATTTTTTCAGTTCAGACCCATTTCAGGATGGGTGGACATGGGTGGAGATGGGTGGAGATGCCACCATGTATTTTTTTGAAGAGTAGCCCGTAACTTTTGCCCTGTTGGAAATAACCCATCACAATATAAACGTTTTTTGTTCCATTCAGTGTCCTGTAGTAGGAAATACCGCAAAAAGTCCTGAGAAAAATTTTTTTTTCGAATTTCGACTCATCTAAGGATCGGTGGACATGGGTGGAGATGGGTGGAGATGCCACCATGTATTTTTTTGAAGAGTAGCCCGTAACTTTCGCCCTGTTGGAAATAACTCACCACAATATAAACGTTTTTTGTTCCATTTAGTGTCCTATAGTAGGAAATACCACAAAAAGCCTGAGAGAAATTCAATTTTTTAGTTCAGACCCATCTAAGGATGGGTGGACATGGGTGGAGATGCCACCATGTATTTTTTTGAAGAGTAGCCCGTAACTTTTGCCCTGTTGGAAATAACCCATCACAATATAAACGTTTTTTGTTCCATTCAGTGTCCTGTAGTAGGAAATACCGCAAAAAGTCCTGAGAAAAATTTTTTTTTCGAATTTCGACTCATCTAAGGATCGGTGGACATGGGTGGAGATGGGTGGAGATGCCACCATGTATTTTTTTAAAGAGTAGCCCGTAACTTTCGCCCTGTTGGAAATAACTCACCACAATATAAACGTTTTTTGTTCCATTTAGTGTCCTATAGTAGGAAATACCACAAAAAGCCTGAGAGAAATTAAATTTTTTAGTTCAGACCCATCTAAGGATGGGTGGACATGGGTGGAGATGCCACCATGTATTTTTTTGAAGAGTAGCCCGTAACTTTCGCCCTGTTGGAAATAACTCACCACAATATAAACGTTTTTTGTTCTATTTAGTGTCCTGTAGTAGGAAAGACCACAAAAACTCCTGAGAAAAATTTATTTTTTCAGTTCAGACCCATTTCAGGATGGGTGGACATGGGTGGAGATGGGTGGAGATGCCACCATGTATTTTTTTGAAGAGTAGCCCGTAACTTTTGCCCTGTTGGAAATAACCCATCACAATATAAACGTTTTTTGTTCCATTCAGTGTCCTGTAGTAGGAAATACCGCAAAAAGTCCTGAGAAAAATTTTTTTTTCGAATTTCGACTCATCTAAGGATCGGTGGACATGGGTGGAGATGGGTGGAGATGCCACCATGTATTTTTTTGAAGAGTAGCCCGTAACTTTCGCCCTGTTGGAAATAACTCACCACAATATAAACGTTTTTTGTTCCATTTAGTGTCCTATAGTAGGAAATACCACAAAAAGCCTGAGAGAAATTCAATTTTTTAGTTCAGACCCATCTAAGGATGGGTGGACATGGGTGGAGATGCCACCATGTATTTTTTTGAAGAGTAGCCCGTAACTTTTGCCCTGTTGGAAATAACCCATCACAATATAAACGTTTTTTGTTCCATTCAGTGTCCTGTAGTAGGAAATACCGCAAAAAGTCCTGAGAAAAATTTTTTTTTCGAATTTCGACTCATCTAAGGATCGGTGGACATGGGTGGAGATGGGTGGAGATGCCACCATGTATTTTTTTGAAGAGTAGCCCGTAACTTTCGCCCTGTTGGAAATAACTCACCACAATATAAACGTTTTTTGTTCCATTTAGTGTCCTATAGTAGGAAATACCACAAAAAGCCTGAGAGAAATTAAATTTTTTAGT
The DNA here is from genome assembly GCF_029852145.1 of Microplitis mediator. Lineage (NCBI taxonomy): Eukaryota > Metazoa > Arthropoda > Insecta > Hymenoptera > Braconidae > Microplitis > Microplitis mediator. The sequence continues at coordinate 16,066 of NC_079977.1, forward strand.
TCAGACCCATCTAAGGATGGGTGGACATGGGTGGAGATGCCACCATGTATTTTTTTGAAGAGTAGCCCGTAACTTTCGCCCTGTTGGAAATAACTCACCACAATATAAACGTTTTTTGTTCTATTTAGTGTCCTGTAGTAGGAAAGACCACAAAAACTCCTGAGAAAAATTTATTTTTTCAGTTCAGACCCATTTCAGGATGGGTGGACATGGGTGGACATGGGTGGAGATGCCACCATGTATTTTTTTGAAGAGTAGCCCGTAACTTTTGCCCTGTTGGAAATAACCCATCACAATATAAACGTTTTTTGTTCCATTCAGTGTCCTGTAGTAGGAAATACCGCAAAAAGTCCTGAGAAAAATTTTTTTTTCGAATTTCGACTCATCTAAGGATCGGTGGACATGGGTGGAGATGGGTGGAGATGCCACCATGTATTTTTTTGAAGAGTAGCCCGTAACTTTCGCCCTGTTGGAAATAACTCACCACAATATAAACGTTTTTTGTTCCATTTAGTGTCCTATAGTAGGAAATACCACAAAAAGCCTGAGAGAAATTAAATTTTTTAGTTCAGACCCATCTAAGGATGGGTGGACATGGGTGGAGATGCCACCATGTATTTTTTTGAAGAGTAGCCCGTAACTTTTGCCCTGTTGGAAATAACCCATCACAATATAAACGTTTTTTGTTCCATTCAGTGTCCTGTAGTAGGAAATACCGCAAAAAGTCCTGAGAAAAATTTTTTTTTCGAATTTCGACTCATCTAAGGATCGGTGGACATGGGTGGAGATGGGTGGAGATGCCACCATGTATTTTTTTGAAGAGTAGCCCGTAACTTTCGCCCTGTTGGAAATAACTCACCACAATATAAACGTTTTTCGTTCCATTTAGTGTCCTATAGTAGGAAATACCACAAAAAGCCTGAGAGAAATTAAATTTTTTAGTTCAGACCCATCTAAGGATGGGTGGACATGGGTGGAGATGCCACCATGTATTTTTTTGAAGAGTAGCCCGTAACTTTTGCCCTGTTGGAAATAACCCATCACAATATAAACGTTTTTTGTTCCATTCAGTGTCCTGTAGTAGGAAATACCGCAAAAAGTCCTGAGAAAAATTTTTTTTTCGAATTTCGACTCATCTAAGGATCGGTGGACATGGGTGGAGATGGGTGGAGATGCCACCATGTATTTTTTTGAAGAGTAGCCCGTAACTTTCGCCCTGTTGGAAATAACTCACCACAATATAAACGTTTTTTGTTCCATTTAGTGTCCTATAGTAGGAAATACCACAAAAAGCCTGAGAGAAATTAAATTTTTTAGTTCAGACCCATCTAAGGATGGGTGGACATGGGTGGAGATGCCACCATGTATTTTTTTGAAGAGTAGCCCGTAACTTTCGCCCTGTTGGAAATAACTCACCACAATATAAACGTTTTTTGTTCCATTTAGTGTCCTATAGTAGGAAATACCACAAAAAGCCTGAGAGAAATTATATTTTTTAGTTCAGACCCATCTAAGGATGGGTGGACATGGGTGGAGATGCCACCATGTATTTTTTTGAAGAGTAGCCCGTAACTTTCGCCCTGTTGGAAATAACTCACCACAATATAAACGTTTTTTGTTCCATTTAGTGTCCTATAGTAGGAAATACCACAAAAAGCCTGAGAGAAATTATATTTTTTAGTTCAGACCCATCTAAGGATGGGTGGACATGGGTGGAGATGCCACCATGTATTTTTTTGAAGAGTAGCCCGTAACTTTTGCCCTGTTGGAAATAACTCATCACAATATAAACGTTTTTTGTTTCTCATGGTGTCCTGTAGTAGGAAAGACCACAAAAAGTCCTGAGAAAAATTTATTTTTTGAGTTTCGACCCATATAAGGATGGGTGGACATGGGTGGAGATGGGTGGAGATGCTACTATGTATTCTGATGAAGAGTAGCCCGTAACTTTTGCCCTGTTGGAAATAACTCATCACAATATATACGTTTTTTGTTCCATTCAGTGTCCTGTAGTAGGAAATACCGCAAAAAGTCCTGAGAAAAATTTATTTTTCGAATTGCGACTCATCTAAGGATCGGTGGACATGGGTGGAGATGCCACCATGTATTTTTTTGAAGAGTAGCCCGTAACTTTTGCCCTGTTGGAAATAACTCATCACAATATAAACGTTTTTTGTTTCTCATGGTGTCCTGTAGTAGGAAAGACCACAAAAAGTCCTGAGAAAAATTTATTTTTTGAGTTTCGACCCATATAAGGATGGGTGGACATGGGTGGAGATGGGTGGAGATGCTACTATGTATTCTGATGAAGAGTAGCCCGTAACTTTTGCCCTGTTGGAAATAACTCATCACAATATAAACGTTTTTTGTTCCTTATGGTGTCCTGTAGTAGGAAAGACCACAAAAAGTCCTGAGAAAAATTTATTTTTTGAGTTTCGACCCATATAAGGATGGGTGGACATGGGTGGAGATGGGTGGAGATGCTACTATGTATTCTGATGAAGAGTAGCCCGTAACTTTTGCCCTGTTGGAAATATCCCATCACAATATTAACGTTTTTTGTTCCTTATGGTGTCCTGTAGTAGGAAAGACCACAAAAAGTCCTGAGAAAAATTTATTTTTTGAGTTTCGACCCGTATAAGGATGGGTGGACATGGGTGGAGATGGGTGGAGATGCTACTATGTATTCTGATGAAGAGTAGCCCGTAACTTTTGCCCTGTTGGAAATAACCCATCACAATATTAACGTTTTTTGTTCTTTATGGTGTTCTGTAGTAGGAAAGACCACAAAAAGTCCTGAGAAAAATTAATTTTTCGAGTTTCGACCCATATACGGATTGGTGGACATGGGTGGAGATGGGTGGAGATGATTTTCTATAGAGTGGCCTCTAACTTTGCTCCTGTTGGGAATAACTCATCATAATATAAACGTTTTTTGTTCATTATGATGTCCTCTAGTAGGGAAAGCCCCTTAAAGTCCTAAGAAAAATTCATTTTTCTTACGAATTCATAAATTCCGTGTCGCTTTCCCAGTCGCAGGACTTTCGATCGACATCAATAGTTTTTTCACGACAGGAATGGTGGGATGGTCTATTTTATTTATTGATTATGGGAATTTCATTGTTTATATTTTTCTCGGATAAAGTTAAATTGAAATGACCACATCATTCATTAAGAATAATCTTATTCTATATGGGTAACGAAAAATTCTATGTCGCTTTCTGAGTCGAACGGCTTTGGATCGTCGTCAATAGTTCAATTTCACTAATAGAATCGAATTCCAATTCCTTATAGTTAAATTATCAATTGTTTCATTACACGTTGTCATTAAAAATTCTATTCCGCTTTCTAAGTCGTACGACTTTGGATAGACGTTGGAAGTTGGAACCGCGATATTATGAATGAATTTTCTACTAGTTTACTAAATTTCTGTAGTTATTTCAATTCTATTATCATTAATTTACTCTATTGTTGTACGATATGATACGACTAAGCTATTTTTCTGATTTATATACTCCGACGTCGTAGTCGTTTACCAGGGTTGATATTAATCATGATTGAATTATCTGAAATATCACTTACCTACATTGCCATAATAATTGACTTACTAAAATATCAATCAAATTAGCCGCTCATGTAATCCTTCTCTCATACAATTATATAACTCACTCATCATAATCGATTAGGTATATTATCGAAAGACGTAAACTAACATGTCGATTGTTCAAATAATCGATTTTTATTTTTTTCATCCGTTTTATCATTGTTATCGTTTTTTCCACGTTGCATCTTCATTATCATATATATTTTCTACATAAAACTATAGTAAATGATTTTTTTTTTTTTTACTTTTTTAAATAATTTAGACTAGTGACACGTAGTGTTATTGTTGTTGTTGTTGTTGATGTTATTTTTTCTTTCGTTTTTTATATCTTATTTATAATTTTTATTACAAAATTATATTTTATAAAAAGATAATACAATATGAAGTGCTTGACTGTTGTTAATTTTTCAATAGCTATGCTATATTTAATAAGCTATAAAAATACTGTTATAGCAAACCATTATAAAAATAGTGATAACGAAGCATGTTATTCATATGCCGGGGGTTCTGTTTATCCAGCCGGTACACAGCACGCTGGACATCAATTACATACAACTAAAGCAGTTAGTAAGTTATTTGTATACTATTTTATGGTCTATAAAATAAAAAAAAAAATAATAACATTTTCTTCCGTGTTTTATAAAAATATTAATAAATATAATTATTTTAATTTTAGTTGGAAAACCTGCGCCTTATTGGGAAGGTACAGCTGTTGTGAACGGAGAATTCAAAGAAATAAAATTAACCGACTATAAAGGAAAATATCTTGTATTCTTTTTTTATCCACTTGATTTGTAAGTTTTAAAATTTACATCAATTTCTATTATTTTCTTATTTATATATTTTCGTTTTTCATTTATTTTGTTTTTTTTTTTTTTCACAGTACATTTGTGTGTCCGACTGAAATTTTAGCATTCTCCGATCGTATTAAAGAATTTAAAAAATTAAATGTTCAAGTCGTAGCAGCATCCGTAGACTCACAATTTACTCATTTAGCATGGATTAATACACCACGTAAAGAAGGTGGTTTGGATAAAATTAAAATACCATTATTATCTGATTTAACTCACAAAATATCAAAAGATTATGGTGTTTATCTAGATGATCTGGGTCATACACTGCGGTAAAGATTAATTTTATTATTATTATCATCATTAATATTTATGTAAACAAAAATTAATTAATGATTTTAAATTATTGTTATTAGTGCTTTATTTATTATTGATGGAAAAGGAATTTTACGGCAAATTACAATGAATGATTTACCAGTTGGTCGATCAGTCGATGAAACATTACGTTTAGTACAAGCATTTCAGTATACCGATGATCATGGAGAAGTTTGTCCAGCAGGATGGAAACCAGGACAAGATACAGTAAGTTAATACAATTTATTTTTATTTTTTATTTATTTTAATGAAAAATTTATAATTAATTATTATTATTATTTAAATACAAACTTATTATTTTGTTATAGATTATTCCAAATCCAGTTGATAAAAAGATATTTTTTGCTAAAAATATTGAATTATAATAAAACATCTTTAATTTAAATAAATAAAAAAAAAAATTAGATGTTTTTTTCAAAATATAAAAAAATTACTTTTCCTTTTTTCCCTTTTAAATTTCATTATTGGATAAATTATTTTTTAATTTTATAATCATTGCTCTTTAGTGCGTTTGGGGCTTGAAATCGTTATCAATTTAACTCGTCTAGGTGTTTTAACAGACAAATTTTGTGTTTTTTCAAATTTTGGTGGAGTTATTCGTAAAGTTTTATTATTTTCTGATATATTTTTTGGTGTTTCAATATTACTTGTATCATTATACACCAATTTAATGTCTTCAGTATCTTCTAAATTTATCGTTTGTATTTCATTAGTTGTTACTGAACTAACTTTATCATTTTTAATATTTAAATTACATCTTTTATTATTAATATCAGTTGATTCATATTTAATAACATCAATATCCATTGCTTCATTATCTACATCAGGTAGAAAATCTATTTTTTTATTATTTAATATATTTTTTTTATCATTTTTTTCTTCATCAATATTTGATTTAATATTAGCATTTATTGAATTTATTGATATTGGTTCATTAACAGTATAAATTTTACCCAATTCACCTTCTTGAAAATGTATAATTGAACAATAACCATCTGTTGATGATACTACTAATAAACGACCGTCAGATGACCTAATTAATAATAAAAAAATAAAATTAATTTAATTTAAAAAATTAATTTATTTAATTAAATATTAATACTTACCAAGTAACATCAGTAAGACGGGTATAATGTATATTAGATATAATAGCTATTGGTGATATTTGTTGTGTATCATAAATAAAAACTGATTTTTGTGTTGCTACTGCAAATACTAAACGATATGGTAGTGCTATAAGTGCGACTGGACCTTGATTTCGTAACTCAAAATATAATGGGCAACATCTTACGGCAATTGTTGGTTCATCTAATGTTGGTAATACCATTATTGGCCTATATTATTGATAAAGTTACGTATGTTAATACAGTTAATTTCTTTTAAAAAATATTAATTACAACAGATAAAAAAAAAAAAAAATAATTTACTCTTTAATGTTGTTGCGTGAAAAAATAATTGTTGCATTAGAAAGACAATCCGTTGATTCTTGTGAATCAATAATACCTGATGGTGCAATTATCAATGAACCATCAATAGTAAATGTCAATCTACGAAAATATGATTTAAATGTATCATCACAAAATAACCGTATTATTTTATTTTCAAGCGAATGTCCTGGTGGTGTTGGTATTTTTGATTTACTAACACGTTGTATTGTTTTCATAGTATTCAAATCAATTAAACGACACTGCCTGTAATAATAATAATAATTATTTATTTAATTTAATTTAAAAATAAAAAATAAATATTTTTCTTAAATAGTAATAAAATTAAAATTTTATTTATGTTATTATTACCTGTCAGTACTTAAAGTTGTAATATATTGATTACATGGATCCCAAGAAACTCCTTGAACAAATCCTTTGTAATCTTGTAATATACTAATACTACGACCTTTTCGTACATCCCAAACAATTGCAGTATTATCAACAGATCCTGATACAAGCATATTATTGTCTGGTGACCAGCTTATATCATAAACATCTTCTAAATGTCCTCTTAATACTTTCCAGGATGTCCATTGTTCTTCATTTATATTTTCTTCACCTGGTAATGGTGGTGGTTCCGTACCTTCTTTATGTTTCCATAAAATTATTACTGACTCTATAATTTAATAATATATATATATATTATGTAAATAATATTTTCATATTATATTTAATCATTGTTTACCATCATCTCCAGTAGCTAAAATTTCGCCAGAAGGTGAAAAACGTACAACATTAACAGTTTTTTGATGACGATTCAACTCAGCAACACAGTTAACTGAAGCTACACCTAATTCATTTACAGTTACATGCCAAATCTAAAAAAGAAAAAAAAAAACAACAACAACAAATTAAACAAAAAGTAGTAATAATAATACTGATATAATTAATAAAATATAATTATCAAATTACTAAAACATGTGAATCAGCACCACCAGTTGCTAAACGCCAATACAATTTTCCATTTACATCATCTTTAATTTGTTTACATTGCTGTATATCAACACTTAATACTGGATCACGATTATGCCATGATATTTCTGGTATTGTACACTTCATAATAATATAATTAATAAAGTTTAAGTATAAAAAAGATAACCTAGAAAGAACTTGTAGAATTTCTAGAGATAAAACTCCATTGAATCTTTAGTTCCCGCTAATTTTGTATATATTTTTTTTTATTATTATTATTATTATATGTATTACTTTTTTTATGTTGGTTAACATGTAATTAAAACTTTTCATTATTTTTCTTTAAGTTTGTCAGATTGTTGACATGACGGTATGACAGTGTAGACATGTGTATTATGTGTGTGTGATGAAACGGGTATACTAGATATAGTTGAATCAGGGTGACTGTGCGTTACGGATATTTCTGGTTTTTTATCCCCACCATCTAAATTTAATACCCGAGGAACACGCCTTGATGGTGGGGGTAAATAACCGAAGCGCAAAATATCGCTAATCTAACTATACATATGTGTCAATATATGTATTTAAGTATAGTTGAGTACGTTGTAAGTATAGTGACGTATAGTAAAGTCACGTCCAAGTCTTTAGAATCTGATGCAATCGACATCGTGGTTCAAAGCTTTTAGATAAGCTAAATTAAACTCCATTATTTTATTAACATTTAAATTATTTCATCACTAGTAACTTTAAAAATGGAAGAAGAAGATTCGGTAAGTACTTTATTACAATGATAAATATTTTATTTCAGCATATAAACATTATATTTGACATTTATCACGCCTATTGATTTCTATAACCTCTTTTTTTTTACGATATTTATCGTGAATTTTATTATCAATTTAAACAAACATAGTCATAATAATTAATTAATTAATAACCCCATTATTTATTTATTTATTTTTTTATTTTAGTTGATGGTTTTTTAAATAATTATTTTTTATAGATATTTGATCCTACGTTAAAGAAAAAAAAGAAAAAGAAGAAGACAACGTTTGATTTGGATGCTGCTATTGTTGAAGGTGGTAGTGGTAATGAAGGTAATGACGGTGTTCCTGACAAAGAAAATCAAGAACCTGAACAACAATTACCAGAAGATGATGATGCATTGGATTTGGAAAATTTTGGAAAGAAAAAAAAGAAAAAAAAGAAAACTTTTAATTTAGATGATGGTGATAATGCAGCATCCGAAAATAAAAAAGAGGTACAATATGTCACTTTTTTTACAATTTTTTACACTTTTTTAACAATGAAATTAATATCATATAAGTTAAAATAATAACAATATTTCTATAGGATGCAATGGAATCAAGAACTGAAGAAGTAGCAGCTGATGATAATCTTGATTTAGATATGGATTTCTCAAAGACGAAAAAGAAAAAAAAAAGTAAAAAAAAGGATTTCGATGAATTAGTTGCTAAAGAGGATAAAAAAGAGAGTGATGATAAAGACAATGGTATTTATTTATTTTTTCTAAATAATTATATATAGCCTAAATAAAATTACTCTTATTATTATTATTTTTATTATTATTATTATTATTATTATTATTATTATTATTTGTTAACATGCTGCACTCATTCTGAGCAAAGTGCAGAGTATGGTAAGACAGCTGATAAAAATTGTTAATTGTCTTACACTTGAAAAATATTTATTTAAAAATACAATGCACATGTTTAATTTATTTCTAATATACTTTTTAATACAAATGTAATAATTATTTAAGTATAAAAATATAAATAATCATTAAAGTATAATATTAAATTACAGTGGAAGATACAAGTCTATGGGTAGGATCTGATAGAGATTATACTTATGATGAATTATTATTACGAGTTTTTAATATAATGCGTGAAAAAAATCCTGATATGGTGGCTGGTAAAAAACAAAAATTTGTTATGAGACCACCACAAGTTGTACGTATCGGTACTAAAAAGTCATCATTTGCAAACTTCACAGAGGTAATACTTGATAAATAATAGTACAAATTTTAAAACAATAATAATAATAATAATAAATTTACTTAATTATTTTTTTCAATATTAGATCTGTAAAACTCTTCATCGACAACCGAAACATTTATTAGATTTTTTGTTAGCTGAATTGGGAACAAGTGGTTCTGTTGATGGTAACAGTCAGCTTATTATTAAAGGAAGATTTCAACAAAAACAAATTGAAAATGTATTACGTAGATACATCAAAGAGTATGTTACATGTCATACTTGTCGTTCACCTGATACTATTTTACAAAAAGATACGAGACTTTTCTTTTTGCAATGCGAAACATGTGGATCGAGATGCTCGGTAGCTAGTATAAAATCTGGTTTCCAGGTAATTTTTCTTTTGTTTTGTTTTTTTTTATTTTAATTTTAATTTTATTATTTACTAATTTATTAAATAATTACAGGCTGTTACTGGTAAACGTGCTGCCATACGAGCTAAAACAGCTTAAAAGACTCTTCAACATCAATTTAATATACATAATGCATTAACAGAAGAAAAAAAAAAAAAAAAAAAATAACAAAATATCCAAGTCTCTGCTAATAATTATATATGTAACAGTAAATAAATTGTTCAATTTTACCGAATTTATTATTTTATTTTTTTTCAATTTTTTATAAACTTATAGAAATTTTTAAATTTATTAAAATAATCAATCATCATGCAATTATATTAAATTTAAATAAATTACCAAGTATTAAAGAAAATTAAAAGAGTATATCGTTATTATTAATTTATTTATCGTAAAAATATAATTCTATTTAAATTACATGGAAGAAAAATATCACTTCTATATAATTATAATATATAATTAATTGATTAAATTTGAATTTTTATTTTATTTTTTAATTATTTATAAATTTATTTATAGTGATATGTACCAACAATGAAGATAATTCAAGATCTTCACTATACTGATTTTTTAATGGTACACTACGATAACCAGTTCTTAAACATTTAACTGGATAAGTAGCTTGTCCAATAAAATTACAATCACCAAAAACATCTTCATCTTGAACTAAAAATCTAATAAATGAAAAATTAGTATTAATAATATTAAATTCACATGATTCATTCCATATTGGATTAAATCCATTATCCGATATTGTTTTAGTTGTTAATTTATTTCCATTATCATAATCAGCACCAATTATTTCAATTTCAACATAAGGACTAACAATACTTTTACCACCAGATTTATTTAAATGTCTAGCTCCAATTATTTTTAATTTTATTTTAAATCCTTCAATTCCTTTTAATAATTTTTTATCATATGCATTATAATTATCATCAAACATAAAATCTGGTTTTAATATATAACCAGAATAACCATTTTCACGAAATTTAGCTTGATTTAATTGCATTGATTTATCACCTGTTTGATAATTAAGAGCAACCATTTGACAACCAGAATTCCATAATGAAATTGGATTATAATTTGATGAATCAATACGCTGTCCTTTTGGATAAACACGACTAAATTGTATTTGATGATATTTTACAAAAAATTTATGTTCACTTTGACAAATTAATTTTTCAGCTTTTGTTTCTGGAAAACTACTCATTTCATTATAAACAAAATATTTTTTATTAATACGTTCATTATCAAATGGTACTGATCTACAATAAATAATAAGATTTGACATTTCTTTAGCTATTCTCCATGCACGTTCTATTTCTTTATTTTGATTTTCACGTGCATTTGCATGTTGTGCTGTTTCTTTAATAATATCCATCCATTCTAATGCTATTTCTTTTGATATTGTTGCTGCTTCAAATACTGTACACATATTTTGATTTTGTATTTTAATACTCCATTCTAAACCAGGTCTATCATTATTAACAGCTATATCAACAACAATACCTGTTATATCAAGTGAACCTTTTTGTAAATTACCAAGTATTTTAGATGTATCACCAGATTGATTATTATTATCAATATCAATAAAATTATTATTATCTTGAGATTCTATTTCTTCAACGTAATTTGCTGGAAACCAATGTTGTTTTTTACCACCATAATCACCACGCCACCATCCACCATCTTGTTTATGTACATTTGTTATAATAGCATGTTTAACAAGTGTTAATTCATCATCACGTCTTGCTTTATAATCATAAATAGCTTTAACAGTTACTTTTGAAATAAATATAGCTGGATCCATATAACCAGGAATACCATAAACAGAATTATCATCATCATCATCATCATCACCAATATCAACATCATCATGATTATTAGAAGTAGCAGTAGTAGTAGTAGTAGTAGTAGTAGTAGATGTAGTTGTAGTGGTAGTAGTACTAACAATAGCAGTAGAAGAAACAGCAATACCATTATTTAATGTTAAATCATTAATATCACGACGACTAATTGGATGGCAAAGACGTATTTTTTTATATAATGGATTACGTTCATAATAATTAACTAATTCAATTAAACTTTCAAATTGTATTGAACCAACAGTATATAAACGTCCTTCTAATTTAATACGACAATGTTTTATTTTATTTTCAGCACGAAATGATATTGCATAAGTATTTAATTCTTTATCACTTGGACGTACTAAAAATGCACCATTTGTTGGTATACGTTTTAATATATCTTGAGCAATATTACGTGTACAATCAGAATGCCACCATTCTTTTTCTTCATGTTTACATGGTTGTGGTACTGGTTCACGTAATGTTATTACAAATTCTTGACTACGTAATGAATTATTACGATAATGTGTTATTAAACTATATAAACTATCAAAACATATACTATCAATTAAATAATATTTTGTTTGTCCCAATTGTTGTTTCAATTTAATACGACAATGATTAACTTTACCTTTACGCCAAAATGATAAACAATAATCACCAACAAATGTAACACATTGTCGTACTAAAAATGTACCATCACCAAGATGTGAATAACGACGTAATAATTCTTCAGCTTCTTCACGACCACGTGCTAATTTACCATGAAACCATTTTTCACCAAAATGTAATTCATCATTTGGTACACCTTCTAAATTTTTACGATTAATTATTGAATTATTATCATCATCATCTTCAAGTTCTATTTCATGATTTTGTGAAAATGTATCGGTATAAAAAATATTTTTAGTTGTTAGTATAAAAAAATGAGGATACCATTCACCATCATTTTGATCTTGTAAATAAAGTATACCATTTTTAACAGTATTACGTAAATCCATTTCATGTGTTGTATTTATTTCATTACTACTACGGGCTATAAATGTTGATTCATCAACACCATCAGGTAATTTTTTATGTTTTAAAATTATTTTACCACGTAATGAATGTGGTGATGGAAGACTTGTTTCATTTTTTTCAACTGGTTGTGTTAATAATGCATCACCAAATATTTCTTGCATTGCTATAGCCATTTTTCGTTGTTGTGGTAATGTACAATTATCTTCAATTGATATTATTACTGGATATCTGTTGATAATTTATTTTTAATATATGATATATAATTAATAATAATAATAATCAAAATAATCAAAATAATAACTTACTCAGATGTAACAAATGCATGTTCTTTTATTGTTTTTATTACATCGAGAAATTTTATTTTTGTTGTCAATGTGTGACCGTGAAAAATAAAGGGCATACCATCGGGGCCATCCCAACAATCTAATTCAATACATCTACAACCAGCTCTTAATGCTCTGATATAAGCTTGACAGCTACTTTCACTACTTATTTGATCACCCATTAAATATCTGCAATATAATTAATAAAAATTGAAAAAATTTATACTATTTATTATAAAAAAAATTTTTTTTTTTTTTTTTTTTTTACGTATTATGTGATGAAGCAATCCAATAATGTGATAATGGCCGTGTCATATCATGTGTTACTCGATCATATTTATGATTCCAAATATCATTTTGTTTGGAAAATAAAAAATTAATAAATTCTAAACACGTAAAATATGGATCTTGCACATCACGTTGTGGATCTTGTAGATAATCAATCATAAAACGTGATACATCATTACTATTATTACCAAATTGTTGTTCTTGTTGTTGATTAATTAAAAAATTTTGAATATCCTGTAAACTAAACATATTACCGGTCGATGAGTAACTTAATAATTTTTTCCAATCTGGAAATGTTGAATAATCAATTAATAATTTATAATATAAAATAACAAAATCATCAAATCCCAATTCAGTACGATCACGTGTATCAACTTGTTGAAATACTTGACGTAATTTATTTGTTGATATTTTACAACTAGCACGTGGCATAAAACTTTTAATATCTTTAAGTGTTACCATTTCACGATTATTTTCCATAAAATAAAATTCTTTACGTAACCAACGTTCAACTTGTAATGGATATGGTGCTTTTATTGTATCTTGTACTAAATAACGTAAACCTTTAATCCATAATTCACATTCTTTTTCACTAAATGCTGATGCAGATAAAGTTTTTAAACGAAATTCAGAGCCGTAATAAATAACAAAACAACGTAAATTTTCAATTTTTTTAGAATCTTCAGGCCATTTATCAAATTCACGTGAATTTTTACCAATAATTATTTCTTTTATTTCACGTATTTCAACAGAACCATCAAATGGACGATGAGTTGGACTCTTTGACCATACTACTTGTCGTGTTTCCCGACGTATCATTAATGTTTTTTTTTCGGGTTTTTTACGTTGAAAAAATTTTGTTACTACTGTACCACGTTCTAATAGGCTTATTATTTGTTCCATTTCTGGTATTATTCCACTCATTTTCTTCAAACTTGTATTTACTTTTACAAAAATAAAACAAAAAAAAAGTTTTTTTTTTTTTATTTACATTTTAATAAATATAATTTATGTTATCCAATAAATTCATTTTGATTAAATCTGAAACAAAAATAAAACAATTAAGATTTTTATTACTCAACATACTTTCAATGTTCTAATTTAAATTAATAAATGGTAAAAATTACCTCGTTGTAAAAGATGATATTTATCGATATAATTAATAAAAAAAATCGTTTCTATCTTCTTTAGAAATAGATAATATTAAAAAAATAATATACACGTTGACAACAAATTATCGAAATATATATATATATATATTTTTTTTTTTATTTCACATGCAATAATCATAAAAACAGTTGGAGATAAAATTTATCTAATAACTATAGCAACGTTGTAAGTTGTAAGTTAATTATTAACTTAAATTTACAAAGTAATAATAATAATAATTTGAGAATGGTAAAAAAAAAAACAACAAGAGATTTAATTTGTTAACTTTTAAGGTAAAAAATTAAGTCATCAGTCAGTTAGGTTATTAAAAGTAAAATAAAAATATAAAAAATTATAATTTTATAGAATAAAGTTAAGGTTAAGATTTATCAGGAGACACGGTAGTGTCTCGCGCCAAGTACACGTTTAAACACACATGTATATGTGTGAAGTGTCATGGCGCGAGCGCCGTGTCTCTATACCGTAGACCGAACGGTATTTAGCTCCAATTTTTAAAAACTTTTTTAAAAAACAATATTTTTAGAAAATTCCTTTTTCAGTCGAAAGATGATTGATTGTTCGTCATAAAATTATGAAACTTTACCCATTTTAGTAATGAGAACTAATTTAAATAATGAAATTAGGCCAGCATATACTATAGCACCCCCATTTTTAATCATTTTACAATTTTTTTCATGCGAAAAGGGCACTGCCAGAGAATAAAAACTTATAAGAAATGCCATGATTCAGTAAATGATATATGTTTTTCTATAGCAATAATTAATTTTTTCGCCACCAGTGGAGCTCCAGTCTATATTTTTTACTATAGTTTGATATGAAATTTACCCGGATAGTCACCTCCACTGCAAATTAACTCCTCTAATAGCCATTTTAGCTTGAAATTGACTGTAACTTGACATCATTGAAATTACCTGCCCGAATTTGCCAATAATTTAACAGTAAAAGTTGAAAAGAAAAATTTGCGGTTAATTTTTGCTCGATTTAGAGGTAATTTTTTATAGAAAATAATTGTTGGTAACGTTCGTTCTTTGCATTTCAGATGATAAGCAAATTATACATAAAATGTCTATACAACTTGCAGTACAATTTGACGTAAATTTACTACCCGAATTAGAATGCAAATTCACTTCAAAAGCTGACTAAACAAAATTTTTCAGGCAGTTTTACATCAATTTATTGTTAATTTGACTTATAAAGTATTTTTTCACCCCCAAATTGTAGACATTTTTATGTATAAATTTGCTTACCTTCTGAAATAGTAAGAATGAACATTACCGACTTTTTTTTTCTAGTAAAAATTTACCTCTAAATTGAGCAAAAATTAACCGCAAATTTGTTTTTCCAACTTTTGCTGTCAAATTGTCTGCAAATTTGGGCAGCAAATTTCAGGCGATTTCAATGTCGAGGTACTTCAATTTCAAGCTAAAGTGGCTATTAGGGTGTGCTATTAGGGTCAGTAAGATTTAGTATAGAAATATAGGGGAGGGTGGGGCAGAGCGGCCCCCCTAAGCCAATTATTATTTTTTGTGGCTTTCAACCATAAGATCACTTTACTCTTGTCCTATTTCGAACAAATTTATGGACATTTTGCCAAAATTCTGAAAAAATTTTTTTTTTTTTTGTGGGGCAGAGCGGCCCCCCTCCAAAAAGTGACAAAAAAATTTTTTTTTTTCGTTTTTTTTTTTTTAAATTGTTTTCATCATTAAGAATGTATTTCTTTCTCTTGACAACTATTTTTGGTTTTATATTACTCGAAAAAAATTTTTTAAAGCGTAAAAAATCGTTCACTCTCGATTACCTTAATTACTAATTGTTATTTAATAAAAAAAAAAAATCAATTCTATAATTTTACTTTATTTCAAAAATTTATCAACTAAAAAAAAAAATTTAATTTTTATAAATTTTTAGTGACCAAATTTGCCTCTTACATAGAGAAACGGCCGAAAAATATGAAAAAATAATTTTTTCGGAAGTTTCGGCTGGTCCATTTTGCCCCAGGTGTTATACGTAGGGCTAGAAATGTGGAATTATAATAATTTTTTTTTAATTTGACGATAAAAATATGAAAAAATCACTTTTTCAAAATTTTGGGCTTGTCCATTTTGCCCCAAATGTCATGCGTAGGGGTAAAAATGCGCAAACATATCGGATTTATAGTAATTAGTCGAAAAAAAAAAAATTTTTTTTTTGGTCAAAATTTCAGGGGGGCCGCTCTGCCCCATGGGGGCCGCTCTGCCCCACCCTCCCCTACCCTATAAAAAGTGTGCTATTGCACAGTTTGCTTTAGCAACAGTTTACTTTACAAAAGTTTCCTTGAATTTTTCGTCAAATTTTCGTCAACTTTAGACTTTTCCATTTTTTACGTCAATTTGTGGGCAACTTGCTATTGAATTTGATGTAAATTTACTACCCGAACTAAAATGCAAATTCACTTCAAAAGTTAACTAGAAAAAAGTTGTCAATTTTCAGGCAAATTTTGTCAATTTATTGTTAATTTGACTGGAAAAATTGATAAGTATTTTTTTACCATGAAATTGTAGACAATTTCATGAATAAATTTGCTCATCTTCTCAAATGGTAAGAATGAACATTAACGACTTTTTTTTTCGTAAAAAGTTATCCCTGATAGCCAGAGTTTCTAATCAGAAAGTTGGTGTACCTGAGTTGCAACCAACTTGACGACAAGTTGTTGACAACTTTCAGCTCGTGTAACTGTTGACTACATGTTGGCTACAAGTTACTCAAAAACTTGGCGACAATCTACTGCCGCAACCTGTCACCAAGTTTCTGAGCAACTTGTAGACAAGTTGTCGGCAACAGTTACACAAGCTGAGAGTTGTCGACAAGTTCCTCGGAAAGTTGCCGACAACTTATGGAAATGCCAACTTTTGCGGCCAATCTGGCGACAGGTTGCGGCAGTAGGTCGTCGACAAGTTGCGGCCAACTTGGCTATCAGGGTACCTTTAAATTGAAGAAAAATTAACCGCAAATTTATATTTTCAACTTTTGCTGTCAAATTGTCGACAAATTTGGGCAGCGAATTTCAGGAAATTTGACAATCAAAATTACTAAAGTTTGCTGTCCGAATTTGCCGACAATTTGACAGCAAAACTAGAATAAAAGTTTTCTTGAATTTTTCGTCAAATATCTGTCAATTTCGGGCATTTTCGTTACTGACGACAGCTTGTATACAAGCTATTTATGTTTTTCAAGTTAACTAATTGATTGACAGATGGAGGCACTTGAGGCCACTGAGGACGTAACCACTTCCTTGAATTTTTTGTGAAATATCCGTCAACTTGAGGCTTTTCCATTTTTGACAACAATTACCCTGATAGCCACACCTTACTCAGTAAGTTCTGCAGTGAAACATTTTCGGCTACCTTAACGAAAAAGTTTCTGGCAAGCTTGGCTGGATAATGCTTTCTTTTTTAAGTTGGCTTCAGAATACGGCAGTAGCTTGAAATTAACTTGCGGTTCAGGTGGCTTTCAGGGTTAAAATGAAACTTTTAATCAACTTAACGTCATTGCCTGACAGTAACCCTAATAGCCACTTTAGCTTGAAATTGACTGTAATTTGACATTGAAATTGCCTGAAATTTTTTGTCCGAATTTGCCGACGATTTGACAGCAAAAGTTGGAAAGAAAAATTTGCGGTTAATTTTTCCTCAATTTAGAGGTAAATTTTGACTACACAAAAAAGTCGGTAATGTTCATTCATACCACTTCAGACGGTAAGCAAATTTATACATAAAATTGTCTACAATTTTACGGTAAAAAATTACTTTACAATTTTTTAAGTCAAATTAACAATTAATTGATGCAAAAATTTGCCTGAAAATTGACGAAAAATTTTTTTCTAGTCACCTTTTGAAGTGAATTTGCATTCTAATTCGGGTAGTAAATTTACCTCAAATTGTATAGCAAGTTGTGTATAAATTGTCGTCAAAAACGGAAAAGTCCGAAAGTGACGGAAATTTGACGAAAAATTCAACGAAACTTTTGTACAGTAAGCTTTTGCTCAAGCAAACTGTGCTATTAGGGAAAAAGTCCGACGTTGACGTATATATTTGACGTTAACTTTAAAGGGAACTGTCGTTAAACAACTGCAGCTCCTTGTTTTATAAAAATTGATTAATCAGATTATGATATTTAGCAGTACAAAATTACTATAGTTGTTAACAAACAATTTTATTGTTTCTACAAAATAATACTATAAACAATATAGGCTCACGTGTCTTAAATTATAACTCGATTTCTAATAGTGTAGATTAAAATCATTCTCAATCAACACGACAAAAAAAAGACAAATCCTACCAAAAACAGATTCTCTGTATAAAATCGCGCCAAGTACACGTTTAAAATTTTTTACAATTAAGACAAGATTCTTTTTACAAAAAAATGAATCAAATCGAAAAAATACCAAGTACCTAATATAATTCGAAATCATGGAAAACATTTTCATAGAATTGAACAAAAAATTGAAAAAAAAAAATTTCAATGTACTTGGTGTGCCTATAAACTGGAAAAAAAGAATATCATTCAATTTTATTGGAAAATAATTTATATGCGAAATCAATTCTAAAAATTTTGCTTGAATAAATTTAGTAACGCACACCAAGTACATTGAAATTTTTTTTTTTCAATTTTTTGTTCAATTCTATGAAAATGTTTTCCATGATTTCGAATTATATTAGGTACTTGGTATTTTTTCGATTTGATTCATTTTTTTGTAAAAAGAATCTTGTCTTAATTGTAAAAAATTTTAAACGTGTACTTGGCGCGATTTTATACAGAGAATCTGTTTTTGGTAGGATTATTATTTCTTTAAAGAAAAAAAATTTTTTTACCATCATTAAATAATAATGAACAAGCTTAGAAATTATATGATAGATGTCTCTGTATAAGGATATTGAGGTGGTTTCTACCCTCCATAGTTCTTACTATACCATTTGTATATCATCGAGATCAAGATTTCGATAGCTCAACAATCGAAATATTCGAAATCGATTGCATATTCCCAACTCTTCCAACGTCCAACAACTAAATATACCATTCAGCACCAGTGAGTGTGTTGTGAGTATTGATTACTTCCAAAAATAATTTAACGTTAAATTAATTTTTAATAATAAGTTTGTTATGTTTATTATAATTATTTAATTTAAATAAATAATAAATTAATTAATCAATAGATTTTTAAAAAATAAATAAGAAAAGAAGAAATTAAATAATAATGTCTAACGAAGAATTGCCGAAAGGATGGGAAAAACGACTCAGCAGATCTACCGGTACGTTTAATAAATGAAAAAAAAATAATTATAAAAATATAAAATAAAATATTAATGTTGAATAATTAAATATTATTAGGTCAACATTATTATTTGAATATTTATACAAAAGAAAGTCAATGGGATGTGCCAACTAAACCAGCACAGCCTTGTGACAATGGTGATGAACCTGATGAGGTTCAGTGTTCACATATACTTGTAAAGCATCAAGGTTCGAGACGACCGTCTTCCTGGAGAGAACAAAATATTACAAGATCCAAAGAGGAAGCACTCGATTTAATTAAATGTAAGTTTTTATTTATTTATTTATTTATTTACATTTAATTTCTTATAAATTAAATAAATTTTAATTTTATTTTAACAGCATACAGGGAACAAATAGTGTCAGGTAAAGCAACATTTAGTGAATTAGCATCAAAATACAGCGATTGCAGTTCAGCAAAACGTGGCGGTGATTTAGGTCCATTTGGTCGTGGTGCTATGCAAAAACCCTTTGAACAAGCGGCATTTGCATTAAAAGTTGGTGAATTGTCTTCTCCAGTGGATACAGATAGTGGAATTCACATAATTGAAAGAACCGCTTAAAACTATTTAATCAATTTTTTTTAGGTATTATTATTATTTTTATTACTATTATTATTATTATTATCATCATCACACAATATTTTACAAAAAAAAATTGCAAAAAATCGAGTTCTATAGTTTAATTGATTTTCTTCATTTATTTTTGATTTCGATATTCAAATATTTGAAAATTAAAAAAAAAAAAAACATTTATATATATATGTATTTTTTTTTTTTTTTTAATACAATTTTATTGGTAATAAATTCTGTCGTGTTAAACTACATAAAAAGAAATATCAATTGAATTTTTATTTTCTTTTAATTTTAAATTTATTACGTCGTATTTGATAAACTAATTATTAAATGATCCATTTTGATCTACAATAAAAACTTGAATATCTAATACTAATTAATTATTTAATGATATTAATTGTAATTATTATTTCTATATTATTTAAATTGTTGTTAGTATAATTCTGGAGCTGATCCGTATATTAATTGTAATGTTGATATACGTATATTTGAAGATAACTCGTTTGTTGATTTAAATAATTGAGTTGTTTCACGTAATTTTGATGTACAACTCATTAGTCGTTGTACTAAAAAAATTAAATAATTTATTAGTTGGTAGATATATTTATAAATATTAATAACAATAAGTATTTAAGTATAAAGAAATTAATTAATAATATTAAGAAAAAAAAGTAATGAAATATTTTACCTGGAAATTTTTCATTATTCCTCTGTTAAATTAATTTAAATTAATTAATATTTAATTATGGGTAATATTTAAAATGATTTATTTATAAAAAATTTAACCTTATAGAATTTCCAGAATTTTCTGTCATTGTTATTGGTTGTCTCAGGGCTTTGTGCCATATATCCGATAGTTGTTGTTCTGGTGCAATCGCGTAGTCGCCTTGTGATTTTATTCGATCTTCTCTTTCTGATTTCATCTCTAGAACTTGAGTTTGGCGACTAGATAAAGAAATATTATTATAATTATTATTATTATTACTTTTTTAATTTGAATTAATAATACCTCAACGATGGGTGAAGGTCATTTTCCAGCTGTATCAGCGGTGAGTCCCAGCCAACTTCGTCTTCTTCGAATTCCGAACCACTTTCGATGTGAATGTCAAAATAATTAAAAAATAATAATTTCAGCTACTTTAATTACCATTTTTTTTTTTTTATTAAACAATGATAATATTAATTATTATTATATTTATATATTTACCTGCTCATTTCATCTTTTAAATCTCTATAATATTTAACAGTGTCATCATCCCCTGGTTGACTATCATCACGATATTGCATTATTGTTTCAACCATTTTAAATCCATCTGGGCGTGAATAATCTTCTGGTAATTGTTCATCAATCTCTGTTAATCTTAGTCCCGGTTTATTACGACGTAAATATTTATGAACTTGTTGATTATTCATATGAACCTATTAAATATAAAATAATAATTTTTATATATAATATAAATAAATATAAATTATTGTTTTTATTTATTTACATTTTGTGAAAATTGAATAAGATCAGCTTGTCTTAATTTTGGATGAATTTCATCTGTTTGTGATGGTTTTATTTGACGAGATATTTCACGTTTATACCATCGATGAACAATTAAAATAGCATCTTCATTACTTACACCTTCATTTATTAATGCTTCACGTGCATCTGATTTTTTATCATATTTATTTAATATTTCTTTGAATTTTTCTTCAAGCTCTGAACCGAATTTTTTTCTTATTGTATATCCACGGAAATCTATTATAGCAATTAAAATCATTGTTTTTCATTTTTTTTTTTTTTTTTTTTTTTATATTAAAAATAATTTAATATTTACTTACTACTTTGAATAATAACTGCAGCATTATCTTTATTTACTTTTTCAATATTATTTATTGATGAATTTTGTAAAATTTCATTATTTTCTTCTCTCAATTGTTGAATAATTTTAGCAGAATTATATGCCTGATGAATTGGAGTACTAATATGATGTTGATTATCAATATCAACTTGTTCACTAATACGTTTTCTTAATAACCATCCTCTAATATGTCGTTGTAATGTAACAACTGAACATGCCAATTGCCATTTTTCTTTTCTATAATGAATTTTAG
This sequence comes from Microplitis mediator, assembly GCF_029852145.1. NCBI lineage: Eukaryota > Metazoa > Arthropoda > Insecta > Hymenoptera > Braconidae > Microplitis > Microplitis mediator. The sequence continues at coordinate 38,281 of NC_079977.1, forward strand.
CAAGCCATCTTCTTACACAAGCTTGTACCCTAACAATTTTTTTTAATTGTTCTTCATACATTTTAGATAAAAATTCAACATGATAATATTTTAAAAATACTTTTGTTTTACCTAATGCCCAACCATCTATTTTTAAACGTATTAATAATAATCGACAATTATCACGATTAGCAACAACAATTTCATCCCATCCAAATGCTAAAAAACAATAACGTTTAAGAAAATCAGCAAATAATATGCGATGTGAAAAACCATTTTGTCTTATACGTATTGTTTCTAATACACCACTGTAACGTAATTGTTTAATAACTTTATCATTATCAAATAATTTTTTAGTTGAATTATCATTTGGTTTAATACAACGTACAAATTGTGGTGTACCTGATACCATTTTTTGTAATAAATCCATTAATGAATAACGAAAATATGTTGATATTGTTTGTTGAACACGTGATTGTGATGATAATGCACGATTTGAATATTTTTCATGTGTATTATTATTGATATAATTTTTTGTTATTGGGGTTGTTGCACTATTATCACATGTTGCTGAATATAAATTACCAGTTTTAGTAATAGGACATTGAAATAAAAATCTTATCATGTCATATTGTGATTGACGTATTAATTGTATAACTTCGGGTGGTAAAAAATTACGATTTTTATCAAGAAATCCATCAGCTTGATAAACAACACGACCAGAAAAATGATTAACAGCAAAACATATAGCATCTGATTTAGGACGTACATAAAATTTTGATTTAATATTATTATGAAATTTTTCAATTAATGATTTATCATTAGCTCCTGGAAATCTTGTTTCTTCATCTAATAATGCCAATAAACCTAATGGTTTACTTAATAACATATCTAAAACAGGACGATTATCATAAAATTCAATTAAATCAACAGGAATACCTTCAGCCATATATTCTTGTTGTTCCCATGTAAAAATATTTTGATTAAAATAAAATTGTATTTGTTCATTAGCAATATTAATACATAATTGTTCAAATGAATTTTTTTGAAAATTTTCAAAACCAAAAATATCTAATAAATATATTGTTAAAGGTTCATAATTCATTGTACGATTAAAACTGATATGATTATTTATTTGATTAACAATCCAATCAAATAAACGTCCATATAAACCTTTAGCCATAGCATCTCGTGTTGATTTAGCTTCATCAATAGTATTATTACGTGTTATTGTTTCACCTCGTGTTACAACAGATATTGAAGTTAATGTTTCTAATAAATCATAAGATTCAATTCCTAATAAATTAGCAACATTATTTAATGGTTCAATATCAACAACACTTATTTTATTATCATTATTATCCTCATTATCTTCATCATCATCATTATTAATTATTTGTTTAAATTCAATATTACCAAGATTTAATATTGCTGCAAGTACTGAATAAATAGTATCAACTTGATTTTCATGAAAACCAATTATTTTAAAACTTTTATTAACTTGATAATATTTATTTATATTTTTATCATCATCATCATCATTATCTTTATCATTATTGTTATTATTATTATTATTATAACTTAAATATTTATATAAATTACGATGTTGTAAATAATCAATATTAAATTGTTTTAATCGTCCATCAGCATTTAAACCCTCAATAATATAATAAAATATATGAAAATTACATTCACCGATAGTTTGTCTAACAACACGTGATTGTTCAAGCAAATATACGGCAATACGTGCACCAGTAACTTTACCACCTTTTGTCATTGTTAATTCTAAATATTTACCAAAACGTGATGAATTAATATTAATACCAGTTTTAGCATTACCAAATGCTTCCATTATTGAATTTATTTCAAGTATTTGCTCTTCAATATTACGATTTGGTGCTTTACTTAAATAAACTAATTGTTTAAGTAATAAATTAGCACTTTCAGTTTTACCAGCACCAGATTCACCACTTATTATTATTCCTTGATTAATACGTTGATGAAGTAAAGCTTGATAAGCTGAATCAGCAACAGCAAAAATATGCGGTGGATTATCTGATCTTGCTTGTCCACGATAACGACGTTGTTCTATTGATGTATATAATCCAAGATTACAATAAGGATTAATAGCTATTAAAATATCACCAATATATGTATAAATTTGTTCATCTTTAAATCTTTGTTCTAATTGTTTAATTATTATTTCTTCATTAAATGAATCTAATGCCGCTAAATCATCAAAAAATATTTTTTTTGGTTGTGCTTTACGATCTAGTTTTAATTTACCATGTTTCGTTGTTACTTGAATAATTCGACGAGAAATATTATTTAGTGATTTTTTATATTCTATTTCTTCTTTAAGTTGTAACTTTATTTGTGGAATCATAAAATTTATTTCATTTAATAATGGATGTTCTTTTAATTCAGTTGCGTATGGCCGATTTTCAAGATCTTTTACTAAACATTCGGCTATAAAATCTGATAATTCTGGTGAATGAATATCAGGATTTTTTAAACTTGGTGGTGGATTACGGGGAATTTGAAATAATGCACGCATTGGATGTAATTCAGATAATGGTGGATCACCTTCAGCCAATTCAATTGTTGTTATTCCAACTGACCATATATCACAACGGCAATCGTACGTTAAATCTAGTTGTTGCTCACAAGCTATTACCTGAAAATAATTTAATTTTTTTTTAAATTAATTACTTGAAAATAGAAATAATAATTAATAATAAAAAATGAAAAAAACCTCAGGTGCCATCCAATATGGTGTACCAACAGAAGTATTTTTTCTTGAAATATCTGTATCAAGATGTGTTGATACACCAAAATCAATTAATTTAATATTTCCATCTTCAGTCAATAATATATTATGACCTTTTACATCTCGATGCATACAATTATTATTATGCATATAAACAAGTGCCTCAACAGTTTCTTTTATTATATATGCTATTTGATTATCAGTTAAACGGCTTCCACGTTTTTTAAGTCCCTGTACAAGGTCTGTTACTGATCCTCCAGTACAAAGCTATATTCAACAATATAAAAATTATTATTATTATTATTATTATTTATATTATAAATTTACCTCTAAAACAAACCACAATTGATTTTGGTCATTCAACGAATCAACTTTTTTAAAATATAAACCATAAAACAATGGTATATTTGGATGACAACCCATATCACGTAAAATTAAATATTCTTCTTCAATTTCTTCAATATTGTCCGCAATATTTTCTAATATTTTAATAGCTACACGTGTATCAGTTTCTTTATCATAAGCTGAATAAACTTCTCCATAAGTTCCTTCACCAATTAAATCTTGTAACTCAAAACGTTCACTTGGATCGGGTAATGAATCAAAATCAATATGTTGACTTAAATTACTGTATGCCAAATTATTAGATGGATTTGCCATTTCTAATTTAAATTATTTAAATATATTAATTTTATTTAAATTAACAGTGTTATAAATATATATATTACAAACCAATAATATCCATAGTGAATATGATATTACCACCAATAGCTGTGAGCTAAAACTGAATTTACTTTCGTTATAATAAGATACCTAGTAAACGCTGAAATTGGATCATACGTAATATGAGGTTGATATATAGAACATGATAAAATACTAGGTTTCTTAATACGAGATATAGTTTTTACTGCTGAGGTGATGGTTTTTATATATAATCAATTAATTGATTTTTTTTTTTTTTTTTTAACTTTTTATACTTAAAAAATTGTTTAAACGCCTGTCATTATTCATTATTTATTATCAATAATAAAAATTTATTATCATATTATTTATTATTGATAAATTATATAAATATATATATATATAAAAATTGAATAAATTGAGTACATAAATAAACAATAATAATAATAACTTTAATTCATGTTTTGATAAATCCAAGGTAAATAATTAACAACATTAACATAAACTCCTGGAACATCTTGTGCACAACCGATTCCCCAACTAACTAAACCAACAACGCTCCATTGTTGAGTACTAGATTGGCATACCAATGGTGCACCACCATCACCCTAAAAATAATTTAATTAAAAATAATAATTTAAATATAAATAAATTTATATATATATTAAAAATTTAATTATTACAGTGCAAGCATCTTTTCCAATTTCGCCACCGGCACACATAAAACTAACTTTATCTAAAATAAAAGCCTGACCCAATCTAGTGTTGCGAAGTTTATTTTCACAAGTCGACTGATCGACAATTGGCACCTCAACCTGTCTTAATATATTTTGATAACTTCCAGTAGGTCCAAAAGCATTTTTACCCCAACCAGTAACCCAACATCTTGTTCCAGCTGCTGGCATTGATGTTGGCAAACACGCAGTATTAATATGTGGACTTGTATCAAGTGGTACAATTCCAGAAATTTTAATTATTGCAATATCATTATAAAGTGATTGAGAATTAAAATTTTCATGAATTTTAACACTCGCTGGATTATATTCTTGATATGGATATGGTTCATTATTTTCTATACCATTCCAATCACCAAGTCTTACTTTAAACTGAGTATTTCTGTAAATTTCAAATATATATTTGTTAATATATAATGATGATTATATTTAAAATTTTATATAAGTTTACTCAACGGATATGTTACAACTTTATGAGCAGCTGTAAGAATATGTGTAGGTGAGATAAGTACACCTGAACCGATGTACTCATTATTTAATTTTAAAAGGGCAACTTGCCAAGGATATTGTCCATACTTGGCTATTCCTTGTGATTGAGCTGGTGAATTTGTTATTTTTTGTATTCCACATGAACTTGTTAAATAATTTCCTGATGTACCACAACACAAGAATTGACCTGATGGACATCCTCCTTGTGTACCCTATACATAAATTATTATAAAAATGATAAATAAAATATAGAATTTTTTTTTTTTCTTTATTCTCACCTGATTGACAATTCTTATGTCTATTGAAGGTGCAGATGTCCATGATGGTACTGATTGACACAAACCTTGGGTAATACAGTTACAATTTGAATTAACTCGTGCACTTGCAGTTGTTGCTATTTATAAAATATAAAATAAATAATTGTATTGAGATTTTTATTTATGATAATAATACATGTATAATTATTCTCACATGTTCCACTAAAAATGATTCCATCATGAATTGATGGAGTTTGGGCAAAAGAACAAACAAATACTGTTAATAGTGTAAATTTACCCAAACGAATTCTACTTAATTTTATCATTTTCTTTTAACAAAAAAAAAATAATTTAATATTTTAAAAAATATTTTGTAGAATCTATAATTGAATTATAATCGGTACAATAATATATCACAACAAGAAATAAATTTTTCACTACTAAACACTCAGTTTTATACATCCTCAGGTCATTACTAGATTATTATCATTTTTTTCCGTTTTTTTCTGTTTTTGATTAATGTTATATATGCAGAATGAATGAATAATGTTCCACTTGAGTTAATTAAAAAAATAAAAGTAATACGTTAGAGGTATTAACAACTTGTTTCTTCACACTCTGTCATATATAATAAGAGAAAAAAAAAAATAAAAATTAACGTAAACGCATCCAGCCGCGAAATATATAATAGCTCCGAGCTCGGCCTTCTCTATTCTGGATTTTCCCCGTTTTACTATAGTAATTATAACAATTATATATATATTTAAAAAATATATATATATATACACACTAATTTGTTGAATTGAGTATATTGTTATCGTATTAAATCTGTCGTGTAAAAATATAAAATAAGTCATAACTTCCGATGGGAATTTTATATTTCGTAATCTCTATTTTCTTCTTTTTCGCTAAATATATAATTGATAATTACCATTGTTGTTGATGTTATTATTATTATTATTATTATTATTGTCATTAACCAGTAAAAATTTTTTTTTTAGGTCAAAGACAAAAAATAATTAATTTTTAATTTCATAGTGTGTAAGATAATAGAAACAATAGTTTATAATAATGAATAATTATTTTTATCTGCTTGTAGTTAAATAGTAGATTATATGATTAATATTACAGTTTATTTACCGCGTCATCTTGTAGTAGATATTTGAATTTAAAATTTTTTTCTCTTTTTCCGTATAGAATGTATGCGGAATATTACATAACAACCACGTGATCTGTGTGAAATGTAAACGCTTCGGCTGTTCGGCTTCGGCACCATTGACTCTTCTGTCTTTACTAGTCTACTCTGTTCTACTCGGCACATTTTTTGCTCTTAGCCAGAATTATACTATCAGACTGTTTGTGTTTCAGACACATTAAAAAAAAAAAAAAAAATTCAATTGAAAATCTCTCTTTTTCTGTATTTGTTCTAAATGTTACTTTCTGATTCTGAGCATTCTCAATAAATACTTTTTAACCTAAAAATATATAACTAAATATGGCTAAAATTATAGATCCAGTGTTGGGAGTTAGCCTCAGGTACGTTATTTATTTATAATTATTGAAATTTTTAATTGTTGCAATGTGTTTAATACAACATTTAACAGTTTTATAAAAAAAAATGATTTAAAATTTTTTTTATCAAAGAGATTTAATGTCAGATGATGGTATGGTGTTTAATTTTGGAAATGAATTTGCTGAAAATAACGACGATGATACTTTTAAATTTGATCAAAATATTGATTTTACGGATGATGAGTTGCTTAAATTCATGAATCTTGAAATATCAGATGACGAAAATGAAAATGATAATAAACAAAGCGGTAATAAGAATGATGATGGTGATGATGAAAATTCTAAAGTTCCAATGTCGCCAGGTTTTAATTTTGATAAAATAAAAGAAAAAATGATAAATTTACGTGATGATGGAAAAGTAAGTTTTTCATTAAAAAAAAAAAAAAAAACTAATAAAAATATTAATAATGAATTATTTATAATTTAGATTAAAAAATTAATTCTTAAAAATGGTATTGGAGAAACAGTAGCTAAAGATTCACAAATAGTTATAAAATATTCAGGTTATTTAGAAGGTCAAGATAATCCATTTGATTCAACTTATCAACGTCATTGTGCTGATCGTTATCGGTTAAATCGTGGCGAATTAATACATGGTTTAGAATTATCAATTCAAAGTATGAAGAAACATGAGGTATCAGCATTTTTAATTGATCCTGATTTAGCTTATGGTGAAATAGGATGTTGGCCAAATATTCCTGGTAATTCAGAAGTTTTATTTATCGTTAATCTAATAGATTATGCAGACAATATTGCTGCTGATGATTACGAGTCACTTGAACCAGAAGAACGTAAAGTATTTAATAAAATTGAAAAATTTATTGAAAATTTATTATTGATTGGTGCCGATAATTATAAACGTGGACAAACAAAACGTGCAATACGTGATTACAAACGTGCTATTGATCGTTTAGAAGAATCAAAATTTAATAATAATAATAATGATGATAATGATGAAGAAGAACGTTATAAATCATTAATATCACGTGCCTATCAAAATTTAGCACTTTGTTATAATAAAGAGGATATGCCACGTAAAGCTTGTATTGCTTGTAATAATGTTATTAATAAAACAGCTAAAACTTATTTTCATTATGGACGTGCATTAATTAAAATGGGAGAATATAAAGAGGCATTAGAAAAATTAAATCTTGCATTAGAAATGAGTCCACGTAATGATGAAATAATGAAAGAAATTGGTATTGCTGATAAATTACAGCGTAAAAATTTAAAAACTGAAAAAGATATGTGGTCAAATTGTTTGGGTATGGAAAAATTAACATCTGAAATTAAAAATATTGAATACAAAAAAATAGCTAATGAATTTTGTAATAATTTTATTAACAATAATGATGTTATAAGACAACCATTACCCGATGGAATTGATTTATTACTTAAAGACTCTATAAGAAAAGCAGCATTATTATTGGATATTAAAGTTACATCTGTCAATAAATATGGTAAAGAAAGTCTTTATCTTGAAAAATCTAATTATCAGTAATTAAATTTAAATATTATAATTCATTTTCTTTATAAATTTATCCAAATTTTATTATTCATCATTACAATAATGTATTATTTAATTTATTATTGATATTACATCAACATATATAAATTATACAATGAATATAATAAGAAAAAAATATGTAATAAGTATCATTGTATTGAAAAGAATAAACAAATTAAATTTAAAAATAGGTATTACGTTTTTTTTTTATTCTTGACAAATGACATAAAAGGACAATATCTTTATAAAATTATTGTATTGCGATAGTCAATATTAAACCGTTGAAATGTTTATAGCAACGATATTTATTACTACCGGTATAAAATTTATATATATATTTTTCCTTTTTCATTAATTAAATAAAATAATAATATGTATATTTTAATAATTAATAGGATTTTTAAATATATTAACAAGGGATATTATGTGTATGTGGTTACAAGATAATATTCAAGATTTAACTAAAGAAAAAAAATTAATCGATACATTTGATCCATTGTCTATTGAGAAAAATTACGAATTAATATTAACTGATCCATTGGAAGCAATGTTAGTGCCGGATCAAGATATTATGTTTCATTTATTTACGAGGAAGAATCCTGATAATTATTATTTATTAAAAATATATGATAATAATAGTTTAATTAAATCATCTTTTAATTTTGAATTATCGACAAAAATAATAATACACGGTTGGACTGATAATTTTAATGTTAATTGGATTAAACAATTACGTAATAATTATTTATTAATTGATGATTATAATATTATTTGTGTCAATTGGTTTCCTGTTTCTACAAAAGAATACAGAATAGCTGCTAAATTAACACGACAGGTTTTGTTTTATTATTTTATCATTATTTAAAATTAATTTATTATATTTATAATAATTTTAGATTGGTGAATATGTTGGTGAATTTATAGATTATTTAAAGATAAACGGTAATATTTCATTAAGCATGATTCATATATTGGGACACAGTTTAGGTGCACATATTGCGGGATTCGCTGGTAATAAATTGTCAGGTAAAATTGGTAGAATAACTGGAATGGATCCGGCACGTCCATTATTTGAAGCCCCGATACTTAAAGATACGTCTGATAGATTGGATTTCTCTGATGCTATTTTCGTTGATATTATTCACACTTGTGCGGGTACTGTCGGTTTTGTTAAACCTATTGGACATGTTGATTTTTATCCAAATGGTGGTACTTTTAGACAACCTGGTTGTCCTGTATTTATAACACGTAATTATTTTATTATTTATTTAATTTTTTAGTATAAGTAATAATAATAACAACAATTTAAATTATAATTATAATTATAGAATATTGTAGTCATGGAAAATCACATGAGTACATGTCAGAATCAATAATACATCCTGAAGAATTTATTGGTTTAAAATGTGACAATTGGAAAAATTATAAATTAAACAAATGTTTTGAAAATAACATAACAGCCACAATGGGTGAACATATAAATACAGATACACGTGGCATATATTTTTTGGAAACAAAATCAGATTCTTTATTTATAAAATACGATATTATACCAAATACATTTTCAATAATTTAATTTTTATATTATAATAATAATTATAATAATACTTAATGTATTTACGTATTTACGTTTAAATAGTAAAAAGTGAGCAAATTTTATAAATTTATTTCTTCAGTTAATGAATTACTGCTTGATGGTTTTTCAACAACATCACCAAAACGCATTCGATATTTTCTTCTTACTAAATTCCAATCAATAACATCGTTAATATTTGGCATTCTTTTAACTGATTGTTGACTTCCTATTGGACTCTTATTACCAGATAATGCTATTGATGATTTTTTTTTTTCATTGCGACTCAAAACATTCTAAATAAAAAAAATTAAAATAATAATAATAATAACTATTGTTTATTTTATTTTTTTTTTAATTTTACTTACTGAATGTTTAACAAATCCATGCATTACACTCATACGTTTCTTTTTGGTACGTCGTTTTTTATATAATTTTAAAAAATATTCAATCCAAGTTGTCAATAAATTCAATGGTGAAGGTGCTGTTTGAGTTCTTATGTAGCAATTCAATGTAGAAAAAACAAAAAAAATCAAAATAAAATATTAATGTAAATTGTGATAAGTGATGATGACAACACTTGATAAGCAATTCACTTATAATATTATATATTTTTAAATTACAGTTATTTTGAGGTCATACAAAATGCGATGGCTATAAGTGAAGCTTTTGAAGTACGTATATATAAATATGATATAAGATATATTTACTTTTGCATACTACGAATGAGTTTACTGAGACCATACTTCCATTCAATGTCACTTTGAGATTGTATACTCTGATATGTGTCACTCATCATTGCAATAAGTAGATTAATAAGTATTATAACGCTTACAAGCATATACAGTGAAAATGATACCTAAACACATAAAAAAAACTTGATTAATTTATGTTTTTAAAATTTTTAATATAAAAAATACCTTAAAAAGATATTTAGTCCAGAGTGGTTGACGATTTCCCGCGAATATAAAATCATCCGTATCTTTTTGTCCGAATATAGCAAAAAAAAGATTCTCTGTTACGTCTATTGGATTAGCAAGCACTGTAAAAATATATAAAAATACACATTAAAAAATTTAAAAAACAATTTTTATACAAACAAAAAAATTATTAACAATATTTACAAATTAATAATAATAAATATCTACAACTATTGGGAAAAGAAAAACAACAGCATTCCAGGCATTATAATTTTAAAATAATAAAACGTTATTATTTTGGGCTATAGGGACAATGGATTTAATTGGATGCATGCTTTTTTGTTCAATTTTGTTTTTGTCTTTCAAGCACGGGTATTTCTTAATACCTTCATGCTATAACTTGTATAATTGTATAGTTTTTAAATCGAAAACAAATAATTCAATAAAAATAATGAATTATTTATTTGTATAATCACAAAAAGGTGCACACTAATGAAACATGTTATCATCTAAATTGCTAAATACTACTCTGAATAAATTTGATAATATATATTTATTTATATTTTATATTATTATTATTATTTTTTTTTTTCTAGTATTTATTTATATATAATAGGGTGGGACTAACCATATTAACCATATTACCATCTCTTGTAAGATGACGTGATCGTGAAGATAAATTGACTGATGGTTAATTCCTTTGTATCTGTGAATTTATTTGGATAAATTTTATCTCTATATTATTCATAACAAGTAGGTATTTAAATTAAAAAAAAAAAAAAACAACAAACAGTTTGATAAAATTTAAGTATAATTTTATTGTATCATCTAAATATTTTTTTAGCAAATGTCTTCTTAATTATTATTATCATTATTATATCTTAAAACTAACTTGGTATATATATGGAAAATAAATAATAATTAATCAGTTAAAATTGATGAGAGAAAAAAAAATATAAAATAACGTGTAATTAGTTAATTAAACTAATTCATTTGATGAAGTTACAGTAGTTTCTTCATTAACAGTAGCTAATGGTTCAATAATATCTTCTTTAATTTCTTCATTGGCTTTATCTGCTTCATCACCAAAAAGTTCCAAGTATTTTCTTCTTACGACATCCCAGTCAACAACAGTCTCTATTCTCAAGGCATTGCTAAATGATAATTGACTGCCAAGGGGACTTAAATGTGCTACAGACATAGCAATACTGTCTTTGTGTGAAACTTTAGTTTTTTTAACTTTTGCTAGCCATTTAGCGCCCATTTTTGAACGTGGTGACATTCTTCCTGTACGATGTAGGCCCATTAAATGTACCAGAGACGGACGCTGTTTTTTAACAGCACGTTTTTTGCATAATTTTATTAAATAAAGTAGCCAAGTTGTTATCAAATTTAATGGAGCTGGTGCAGTTGATGTTCTGTTAAATTTATATTTATTACAATTTATATATATTGTATAAGTAGATTTTTTTAGTTAATATGCCTTAATACCTGTGCATATTTCGAACAAGTTTACTGAGTCCGTATTTCCATTCGATGTCTGACTGTGCTTGTATCCGTTGATAAGTATCACTCATCATAGCAATAAGTAGATTTATTAGTACAACAACTGAAACCAGCATATAAATACCAAATGCAAGTTTGAACAGGCCAGTTGTCCATCCTGGTTGTTCGTTGCCTTTATGGATCTTGAATTGTTCGTGGGTTGTTTGTCCAAAAATAGCGAAGAATAGTAACTCAACGGCCAGTATTGGATTCATCTTAACTGTAATACCCGAATTAATTTTTTTTTTATTTTTTTAAAAACAACATAAACATTGATTACATTATTTTTTACTGTCAAAAAATTGATGTAGGTGCCATTGACCGTGTATCATGCCAAATTCTTCACTACATTGTCATTGTTCATATAATTTATACTTTTGAATAAATATATATTCGAAAGTATATTTCATTTTATTAATAAAATCTATCGTGTTTGTGTATCTTAAATTTATTATTTTATGATTAAGTAATTTGTAATTTAAATAATCAGATTATTAAAAATTCTGAATATTTTTTATTTTTTTTAATGATTGAAAATGAAACAAAAAAAAAGTTAAATATTTATAATGTAATGATGCATTTTATTCATAATACAAAAACTTGCATACATGCTCGTAACGTTATTGTTTTTTTCGTATGCAATTTTTTTTTTTCTACATAAACTTACACAACTAATTTCCATTTTATTCGTTGTTCCTTTTATTTGTTCTGCTAATTTATTATTATTATTATTATTTTTTTTTTAATTACAATAATGGACTAAATAAATATATTTAATAAAAAAAAAAATTTAATGTCCATAAATTGGCAGAAAACTTTTTTTTTATTTTATAAATACAATAAACTAATGATTATTATTTTTTTTTTATATTGTCAATATATGTATTTTATTTATATAATATAAATTTAAAACTAAGCTAATTAAATCATCAAATGAATATAAATTGTTAAATTTGATGTTTTTGGGAATAATTTAATAAATAAATAATTAATGTGATGATATTAGTACAGTTGATGAAGCGGCAGCAGTTTGATTATAATCATCATTATTATTATCATTGTCATCATTATCATCTTGATTTTGGTTTTCGGAATCCTTATCGGTTTCATTGCCAGTAATACTTAAATATTTTTTACGTATTGTATCCCAATCGACGACATCTTCAATTCTTAATGCTGTATTAAATGATGATTGGCTTCCTAGTGGACTTAAATGTGCAACAGATAATTGTTGTACATTATTGTCTTTTGATTGTACATGAACTTGGCCTCGTTTTATTTGAGATAACCATTTGGCACCCATCTTTGAACGTGGTGATAAACGTCCAGTGTGTTGTAAGCCCATCATGTGTACTAATGAAGGCCGTTTTTCTTTAACAACACGTTGTTTACAAATTTTAATAAAATAAACAAGCCAGGTTGTTATTAAATTTAATGGTGATGGGGCCGTTGTTGTTCTGAAATATAAATATATATATATTATTTTTTTTAACATGATTATTATAAATAAAAATGATAATAATAATAATAATTAATTAAAAATCTTATAAATATAATTATAATAATCATAGTATATAGCTTACCTGTGCATACTACGAATAAGTTTACTCAATCCATACTTCCATTCAATATCTGATTGTGCCTGTATCCGTTGATAAGTATTACTCATCATAGCAATAAGTAAATTAATCAAAACAACTACCGAGACAAGCATATAAATTCCAAATGTTAATTTAAAAAGATTTCCAGTCCATTCAGGTTGTGCAGTTTCAAGTTTAAGTTCATCATGGGTAGTATGTCCAAATACAGCAAAGAATAAAAATTCAAATGCAAGTATAGGAGTCATTTTTGCTGTAATACGAGTCAATCTTTTTTTTTATTGTTTTATTTATATATAATAATAGTGACTAAGCAGACTCGCTATGCGTGTAACAGATCATGCTCATGCGATCAATTATTATTTTTATCAATTTAATGGCCATGCTCTTGATGCTTGATTTTTTTTTTTTTTTTTTTTTTTTTTTGCGGCTGTTACACACATGCCATACTTATTGAAATTTTCAGGCATGAGTCTTACTGACTCATAGTAGCTTCAATTTTTCATTATTATTTTTTTAAGTTATTTTACAAACAAATCACTCATTAAACACTTATTGCACTGAATTTATATATTCAAAAATGTTTTTTTTTCTGTTTTTTTTTTTTTTTTTTTTTTAAGTTAATTTTTGTAATAAATATATAATAATGCATTGGTAAAAATATACACACACTTTTGCAAGTAGGCGTAGAAATAAGCGAATATATAAAACGAGCAGGTGTAAGTCGCATTTTTATTTATTTATTTAATTAAATGCATTTTGATAATAATAGTCATTAATTTGCATTCCCATAAAATATTAAGATGCAGACATTCATAATGCTCTTCTCTGCAATAAAATACATTCTCATAATTTATTATTGGTTAATAATCAATCACTAGTTATTCAATGCTGATAGATGGTTTTAAATTTATTAATTTATTTCACCATTTCTATTCACACGTGCATGTTACAATGAACAATCGTTGAACGGTTTATTTGCAATAGCGTTACCCGAGTTTTAATAATCATGTAATATTATATTTATTATATATAAATATACATGATTTTCAGTAAATAGAATTTTGGATATGAATTTCGATTGCAATATTATTTTTTTCATTGTAAGCAATTTAAAATATCGATAGTTTTTATTTTTTTTTTATTTTTATTTTAAGAAATTTACAGATAGAAAAAAAAAGTTGTATTTCTAAGATTATTTTTTATTGCTAACATTTTGAAATTAGTAAATTGACATAATTCATATCCATCTATTTTATCTCGGGTACATTTACGTGCAGCAAAAATCAATCACTGCTGCAATCAAGTATAACAATATCGTGATACTTTGGGCGCATGCAATTCATTAAAAATATATATAAATATATATATTCTAACTCTTCATTATCATTTTTCTTTTATGCCAGGCAAAAATTTAATTCTGGCATACATAAAGAATGTGTTATTTATTAATAAACAGCAATAATATATAAAATAAAATATCAAAACAATCAAAATTTATCATCCAACGTGCTTATAGAATATTTATCTAAAAATATTCTTTAGTAACAAAAAAAATTATAAAAAAAAGAAAAACATAATAAAAGAAGACTCACAAATGCTGACAAAATTATTGTGGTATCCAACAAAAATACTGTATATATTTTTCATTTAAAAATATTAAAAAAAATTTATCAGGCAGCATTTCAACAGGCAAAACACACGCGTATACACGTTTAATGAAAAAAATAAAAAAATGCATTGCATTCGATCGTGGGACATTCATGTTTTGCTTTTGGCGTATGCTGATATTTATTTATTCATTTATTTTATAGTATTTTTTCAACTTGCTTTATACTTATTACTTTTTTTTTGTTTTGTTGCTTTTTTTTAATACTTGAAAACTTACTACTTCGAGTTTCATCACCACAACATTCATTTTTAATCCTTTTACGTTGAGAACGTTGGAAGGGATATTCAGGTTGTTTAATTACTTCCACATCATAGTTGAATAATGAATCTATCTCTGTAATTTATCTTATTATCTATCTAGCTAATAGATTTTCTAATATACTTAACTAATAAATATTATAAATACGCTAGTGATAAAACTAAATATGTATATTATTAGTGTACGCTACTTATTATATATATGAAATTAAAAATTTTTTTTTTTAAATTTGTTTTTTGTACAATTATTTTTTTACCCTCTAAAATTACCATATCCTAAATTAATATTTTGTTGATAATTAATAAATTATTATTATTATTATTTAAAAAAAAATAATAGTTATAAAATAAAGAAAACAGACAAACTTACCATCTGAAAAAGCATTCCTTTTAGTTCTTGCTTGAGGACCGTTGACAAATGCCTGATTGAGTGCCACAAAATGCATTGAAAATCCAAACACAAATATTGCAAGTACTGCCAAAAATCTTGCCAAATCCTTCATCAAATTACCAATAATAATAGCCCAGGGTCCAAATAGATGATGAAATGATAAAAAATCCAATATTTGTACACAAGCCAATAAAAAACTTAATGCAAATAGTTGATTACGTAGATAAAGTAATGTTGGCCAATAATATTTATCAAGAATAGTCCATGCCGCGAGATGTAATCCAACACCAGTTATACTAAACAACAGCACTGCTAATTTAATCCAACCTAAACCACTTTTATCACTTGGATTTGTTAATTCAAATAACAATAAACCCGATAATATAACTAATAAACACCATTCATATGAATAAGGTAATAAATTTGATCTCATAACTGAAAATGGCGGTGTTATACCCACTAATGAAAGTAGTACCATTAAATATATGTGTGATGTTAAATATGTCATAAATTTAATAATGGGTACATTGTTATATTTATGTCCTAATGGTAAAGCAAATACTACCCATACTGGTGGACAAATAATAAATGTTATAAATAAAAAAAATTGTCTAAATCCACTCCATGTTAATGGTCCCCGCCACAATTCTTGTAAATAACGTTGCACTACTGTATGCGCGATAACTTCTTTTTGTTCATTTTCAATTAATACATCGAGAAATTCAACATTACGACGATCCATTGATGTAAGAATACGACCTGCTGAATCAGCACCAGCTGCTAATGCCAATAATTCAGTAGCCATTGATTCACATTGTTTTCCAGCTGCAATTAAATCTTTTGCTCGTTCTTTTTCTTTTTCCGATAGTTTCATATAAATATTTGATAATTTTGCAGCTGTATCTACTGGAGCTGGTGATACAAGAACAAATTCTTCGATTGGTTTATTGTTGTGACTTTTACTGCATACCATCATGTTGTAAACAAACTGAAAATTCATTTAATTATTAAATTTTTTTTTTTTTTTTTTTTTTTTTTTTAAATTATTATTGTGGTTTTTGTTACCCTACGATCTTCCATTAATGCATAAGTATCATGTTCTTTTTCCATAAGATACTTTAATACGTCATTGTGACCCTCAGAAGCAGCAAACCAAATAGGTGCACTTCCAAGATTAGTTTCAGTTTTTGGTGAAGCACCACTTTCAACTAATAATCTAACAACTTCTAAATGACCTGCCCTTGCAGCACAATGTAAAGGCGTCCATCCATTCTTGTCAGTAGCATTTATCTCAGCTCCTTGACCCAATAATACTTCGACCATTTGATAATGCCCGTGATTTGCAGCAATATGTAGTCCAGTTTTTCCATAACGATCTGTTTTATGAAGTAATTCTGCTGATCTACTTAACAATAAACCTACTACTGTTATATGACCACCAAAGCATGCTAAATGTAGTGGATTGTAACCATTTTCTGTTGTAGCTGCTTCTACCTGAAAGAAAACAAAATATTTTTTTTTTAATTATTATAAATTAATAATAACAATAATATTTAGTTGTTATTAATGAATTAATTATTTATTAATCCACCTGCACACCAGCTGAATTGAGTAATAATCTGACGACATTTTCATTGCCGGAATAAGCAGCCAAATGAAGTGGTGTCATTCCAGATTCACTTCCAAGTTCACCAACCAATGAACCACCAGTTGGTGGATCAGATTTAACAGTTCCAGGTACATGAGTTAATAATTCACGTACAGTATCTATAAATATATATATGTTATTATTATAGTCAAGGTTGATGACCATACGAAAGAAAAAAAAATCTTCTAACTGAAAAAACTGGCTTATTTGAAATAAGTGTTTTATAAAAAAATCAAAAAGGCTTAAACCAATAATTTGAAATTTTTAGAAAATTTTAAATTTTATTCTTAGCGAGAAGTTAAGAATAAAAAAATTTTATTATTATTATTTATTTATTTAATGTGAAAATTACTTAGTGACCTTTTTCTTGTAAGCAAGGTCTTTTTATCTCATTAATATATCACAAGTTCATGGAATCATATTTTTATTCACTTGCCTATAATATTATCATTTTATAATTTTTTAAAAACAATAATAATAATAATAATGAATAAATAATATAATTTAAAAATTGTTAAAATTTTTTTTTTAATCATTATAAACTACTTAACTAACAGCGTGAGTTAGCGTGTTCCGTGAATTTTTCAGGTTGAATGAAAAGTATAATATGATAATATCGAGAATCGTTAAACACTACTTGAGTGCATAGTCACGCAAATTACGTTACTTTTAGTTTTAAAAAACATGATTTTAGCTGTATTAAGAAAGTTTATAAGGTTGAGGTAAACAAAATAAAAAATAAAAAACCAATGAGTTAATTTAGTTTATATATATATATATATATATTTAGTAAATTATAATAAATTAATTACCAGCTTGACCAAAATAAGCAGCAACATGTAGAGCAGTAACACCAAGCTTTTTACTTGATATTCTCAATGACTGTGAAGTTCTCATGACCTCTAATACTTGTCCATGTCCATGTTGTGCAGCTAAATGTACAGCTGTAAAACCAGCACGATTTTCATCAGCACATGAAGCTCCAGCACGTACTAATGCTTTAACAACTTCAGCATGACCACCCTCAGCAGCTAATTGAAGTGGTGTTGCTTCAGTTAATTTATTTCTTGCTGATATAACACCTTGACGATCAAATTTCATTAATTCTTCAATAACACGTACACTACCCTGCATTGCTGCAATATGTGCACAAGTATTTCCATCTTTAGTACAAGCCATAACAAGACTAGGATGACGTTGTAAAAATAATTGTACAACTTGAGCATAATTATTCATAGCAGCAGCATGTATTGGCTTTTGACCTTGATCATCAGTAGCATCAATACTAGCACCAAGTTCAAGTAATAAACGACAAACTTGAAGTTGTCCAGAACCAGCAGCTAAATGAAGTGGTGTTTGTTTTCTTAATGTTAATACATCAATAGCAGCACTATGATCTTGAATTAAAAATCTAACAAGATGTGTATATCCATTCATAGCAGCTAAATGTAATGCTGTACGACCAACACGTGATTTTGAGTTGATGAATGCCTTGCTGGCTAGCAGAGCGTCGCAGACTTGGAGATAGCCATGTTCAGCAGCTAGATGTAGTGCCGATCTACCTTCAAGATCGAATACATCAACCCGTGCATGATTTCCCAATAATGTTGTTACTAACTCCATATGTCCACGATGAGCAGCTATCAGCAGCGGCGTCCAACCAACTGCACTTTGTTTATTTAATGCTTTTTGTACTTCTGTTGCTGTCATATGATTTATCATTTCTGATAATACTTGATTATTACCCGCAAGTGCACAATAATGAAATACTGTTTCTTGTGTTTGTTTTGTTTGTAATGATACATCAGCACCATTTTCTAATAAAGCACATACTACTAAACGATCATCACCTGATTCAATAACTTCTGTTGGTTCTATTTGTGCAGCATAATGTAGTGCACTTGCACCTTCATTATTAACACTATTAACATAAGCTGTTGCTATTTCAGGACTTTTTTTTTCTTTAACAAATTCTATTAAATGACGTGCTACTGCTGAACGACAACCACGACACGCCAAATGTAATGGTGTTTCGCCATTCTGAGAAAAAAACAAAATATATATAAATAATAAATAAATAAATATATGTATATATTTTTTTTATTTACCTTTGATTTGTACATTGGATCACCACCATCTTCAAGTAATAATTTAAGTGTTGTTAAATTACCATATCTAGCAGCAACATGAACTGGTGTTTGTCCATCATCAGTTGTTAAATTAGGACCAGCACCACTTTTAAGTAACATAAGTGCACATCTATCACCATCTTGTACTCTTGCAGCAATATGAAGTGGAGTTTCATGTAATTTACCACCACGTACATGAACTTCAGCACCATATCCTAATAATGTTTCAACTACTGATGGTTTAGCACTTTCAACAGCAATATGTAATGCTGTATAATTATCATTTGTTGTAGCATCAACTTTTTCACCCCGTTGTAATAATGTACTTATAATACCGACATGTCCATAACGTGCTGCTGTATGAATAGAACGAGCACCTCGTTTATTTGGCATATGAAGATAAACACCTTTTTTAAATAACATATTGGCACATTCCGAGTGCCCGTTCAATGATGCAATATGCATTAAAGTTGAACCATCTTTGGTACGTTCAAATATACTAGCACGAAATTTTTCAGCTAATAAATCAATTATTGATGCATGACCATTTTCAGCAGCTAAATGCATTGGTGTACGATCTTGATGATCTGCTATTGATGCTGATGCACGTACACCATAAAAATATTTAACTAAAGTTTCATCACCTTCAGCGCTTGCTATATGCAACGGTGTCTGGCCATCACCCTGTTGTAAAATAATATTTTTTTTTTTTATTTTTTACTATTATATTATTGACGCATTGCTGTACATAATTGACATTAGCCTCATATAAATTTTTTATTTAAAAACTTACATTTTGCATATCAACTTGGGCACCGTAGTCAACGAGTATTCGGACCATATCGACGTCACGACGACGTGCAGCAAGATGTAAAGCTGTATCACCCGCTGGTGTTGTTGCACGCAATTGTTCAGGTGCTTGTTGAGCTAATAACTCACGACACATTGATTGATTGCCAGCTTCAACTGCCAATAGTAATGGAATCTTTCCTTTCTATTAAAATTTTATTTATTATAAATAAAATTTTCATATATTTTTTAGTTAATTTGCTAATTTATTATATAAAATAATTAAGTTAAAATCACGACGGGTGAATAACATTTCACATTGAAAGAAAAGGAATAAATAAATTAAAAAAAAAAATAAAATAAAAGAAAAGAAACAATTTAGGTATAGCTGAAAAAGAAGAATAGGAATAAGAATTATGGAGGATATGAAAGCAGAACGGCAGTGCCAGGCGGCGATACCGCGAGTCTTGTCACGCAAACAATCTAATGACATATTCTTCTTCAACGCTCAGTACATATACCAACCAATACGCGAACTAATCCCATAACATTTTTTACAATATAAATATATATGTTTTTTTTGTTAAATAATTTATTTTTTCACAAAACAGATTAAAGAATAATAAAATAAAATATATACTTACACCATCAATACTCAGACGTATATCACGTCCTGCAGCATTTAAAAGTGCTCGTAATATTGATGTTGCTGTACCTGTTTGTCGGGATGCTACAAGATGAACGGCGGTTTGTTGTCGTGGCTATTGATAAATACGATTTTTAAATACATTATTATTTAATTTAAATAAAGAAAAATGTTAATTGATTATAAAATAAACTTACACCACCAGTAGAATAAGGATCCACTCCACGTTTAGATAATAATAATTTAACAACATCTTCACGTGAATACATTGCTGATATATGTAGTGCATTATAATTATCCTTAAAAATATTTAAAATTTAATGGATAATTTTTTATTTTAAATTAATAATTTATGGAACCAGTAAAGTAATTAGTAATTAAATCATAAATATAGTATATTGCCGTGCCCAGTATTAGTTCTTGTTAAATTATTGACGTTTCAGTATGGCCCCAATCACGGTTTATTAACGTGCAATTTTTAAATCATATAGATTGCATAGGGCGCGGTTTAGAATGATCGATAAAGTATGAAAGAAAATAAAAATTATTCTTTAAATATGATTAATAATTTTTAATTATATTTATTTTTTAAGTTAACAACTTGTACACAAAGAGAAAATAGATTTATTTATGTAGTATAATCATAATCATTTACATTATTTTTTATTGATAATAATTGTAATGACTAAACAACAAGCTTACCCCAGTAATATGATAAATATCCATGACTATATTATATTTTATTGCAGATAATTAAATTTTAATTTTTATATATGTTTCTTATATATCAATCACAATTACACGAAAAAAATTTTCTTAGTCACGATTATAATGAAATCACGTCACTGTTTAGGGCCCTTATGCGCGAGATCTATTATCTTAATCATGGATCGAACTACTTTTTTGTTCTACTGACTTCGGGCGACCTACTTTTAATCCTTGTAACTAGCTCATTTACTTAATTATAACACCTTGGCCTTGACCCTTCTTCACGCAATACTTATGTATACCATAATCTATTATTTTTACTATAAATCAGGTTAATTATTTATTCAATAAATTATTCAAGTTATCTTTAAAATCAAATGATTCATTAATATCAATAATAATTTCCATGGCAAATTTATTTATAAAACTCGCGTGATTCTATTAGCACTTGAAATATTTTAATATATAATATATATATATATTATATAGTGATTTATTATATGCTATATATTATACCTATGTTAAAATACGGATGTAATTTTATGAAATTTAATGTATAAGTAAAAAAGGAAAAGGAAAAGAAGTAAAAAATCTTACATTATTACGAGCACCCACGTCAGCCCCAAGGTCTATCATACGATCTAGAAATGCTGTACGATTGTCCTTGACAGCATACATGAGAGGTGTCATGCCAGTTGTCTAAAAAATTTGTCTTATTATATTCATTATTAAAAAAAAAAAAAAAATAAATTGTTATTTTTCCACTGAGAAAACATTTCTGTAAAAATAACAAAAAAGTTTGTGAAATTTACACAAATTTCTCTATAAATTTACTTATGTAATATTTATAGAACAAGTCTGTAATTTTTACAATTTTAGGTTGTAATAATTACAAAATAAAGTTAAAGAATTGACAAAAGTATTAATGTAAATATCACATGTCATCAGAGAATAATTAATGTAGTGGTAATTTTTACATGTTTAGTAATTTTTGAATATATATTCTTAAACAATTGCCGTAAATAACATTATATATAACTTATGTAGATTTTACATCAACTATCAGTACATATTTAAGTAATAATTTATAATTTATAGAAAAAATTTTGTAATTTTTTTCTATAATTTAAAAAAAACTTTTCATCTCCGCGTATAATAATAAATAATAAAAATGAAAGACAAACCGGATCCATAAGACCGGCAAGCGGTGCAGGATTGCCTTCATCTCCAGCACTTTGTACCGCTTTTTCCAGGGTCTTAAGAAGCTGATCAACGGGTGCCCATTCACCTCTACTAGCAAGTGCAAGTAATCTTTGTGCACCTTCACGTGCAGTAGCACCAGCAGAACCAGGTTTGCTACCAGGTTGTGATGGCTCTGCACTTGGTAATCCATTACTACCAGTTGATGTTGATCCAACTGTTTCATCTTTATTACTTGGACTATCTTCTTTATTTGATGATGTACTTTTTTTATCCTCCTTACCACCCCCACCGCCACCACCACCACCACCACCTCCTGTTTTTTTATTATTACTACTCATATTATTGTGTACTTAGTTGTCACAATACTTGTTCATTTTTTAATAATAACATTTTTGCTATAAATTAAACAATAATTATTGCACACCTCAAGCGCGAAAGCGCTGAGGGTGCTCTATTGTCGCTCGATTATTTTTAAATTATTTAAACAATTAGCAAAAGTTAAATTTAATTTATAAATATACATTATTGTATTTAACTAAATCACAAATAATGAAATCATTAATTAGTAATTGGTATAAGATTATATATTGGTCAATTAAGGAAATAAAAATAAAATCTAAAAAGGTAGCAAGCACACAACTGTACACAGTAGAAACTAAAAACACACTGAGGAGTTTGAACAACTTAAAGAAGTTACGCGACAAAAGAGGGTGGTTTTAGAAGGTTGTTTGTGGCCAGAACCGACCAATCAGAATCTTACTGCTGAGGTTTGTTAGGGTAAAGGTAGTAAATGACTATAGTACTAAAGCAATAGAAAGTACAGAATAACCACCAACAGTATATTGTAGCCACCCACCATCAGCAACAATTTACCAACACACAAAGACGTTTTGATTCGACTCTGTAATCTCAGAGTGAGT
Source organism: Microplitis mediator (assembly GCF_029852145.1). NCBI lineage: Eukaryota > Metazoa > Arthropoda > Insecta > Hymenoptera > Braconidae > Microplitis > Microplitis mediator. The sequence goes on from NC_079977.1 coordinate 62,269, forward strand.
GGTGTTTCTAGGTAAAATTTAAGACACATAACACGGACAGAAAGACAGAAAGACAGAGAGACAGAGAGACAGATAGATAGGTAAGTATAGAGGAGAATAGGTGGCTGGGTGGGTGGGTGGGTGGGTGAGTATAAGAAGGGTTTAAACTCCCGTATGCCGACACGCGACTTCCGGTAACGGGCAAGTAGGCAAGTAGGCAACTAGGCACGCTATATAAAAAATAATTTTATGTGTTAAAGGATAAAACCAAGTCAAGCCATCAGGCAATCTAATCGTCTATACTCGTCTTCTTATACTTTTTAATTGTTAATTGTTTAGATCAAACAAAATTTATTGTACATTTTACATAATTTATGTACAATAATGCATTTTTTTTAAAATTAACATCATATATATGTACTAATAATTTTATGTTATAATAAATTAAGTGATAAAATTATAATAACATTAAGTAAGTAAAAATTTTTATAAAATTGCAATTGAAATAAAAATAATCTGATAGTCTAATTATTAAAGATTGTTTTGAAATTTGATTGTATAAAAGTAATATTTTTATTATATTACAGAATATGTATAATAAGCAAGTAAAATAAGAATAAAATATAATATGAGATAAAATGCTGTTACAAGGGCATCAAGCTGACTCACTCATTATCTCATTGACTTTTAAAATCTAAAGAGTTGAAGAGTAAATTGTATTATTATTTAATAAAATTATAAATTGATAATTTAATTATAATGTGTAATTTAAAAGGTGTGTTGTACTTAATAAAATTATAATTTAACCGCATTGCAGTTAATATATATTATGTTTTATGTATAATACTTAAATGGACATTAAACAATTGTAGACATCTAACGTTGTATTGTCTCTATTATCGTCTACCCTAACTATTACAACTTACAATAATAAATCTTATTTAACCAAGTAGTTTTAGTCAGTGATTTATTTGTTAACCACGATTCGTCAGCATACTACTTTTGGTCATTACATCTTTCGTTGACACTTGCCTTGAACTCGCAATCGTTTTATATTACTTACCTACTCTACTCAGCAGCTAGTTTATCTCTAGTTTATCTACGTTGTGCGCTACATTACTTTTTTTTTTTTTTTTTTTTTTTTTTAAATATTAACTTACAATATTTAAATATATACAATCCTTCATTCATATATAAATAGATAATTTTATTTATTTACATATATATATATATATATATGATGCATATTATCAACGATATCATATATATTCCCACTTTAAAGTTGTTAATTGCTTCAATGTACATAATTATTATATAAAGTCTCTCAGTTATGTTTTATCTTTACTTGTGAACAATTGTAATAAATATTTAAAAAATAATAATACAAGTTTTAATGTTGTTGATGATCTTGTCTAATAAATAAAGAAAATTATGTTTTTAATTAAACAATATTTAAGGTAACCAGATGAATAAAATAATTTTTTTAAAACTATAATATTAATTGTCGCGGTAATTTTTTAAAAAATATTCTCTCTCTTTATAAAAATTAACTTATATATATATACATATATATTCTTTTAGAAATAAATTACATAATTCTGTAAGTATAATAAAATATTATACATCAATAAGATTAAATAGTACAGAAAATAATATTGATTCATCATCATCATATCGTTTTTATCCTGGAAAATTACCTATTATTGATATCACGGTAGGAAAGTTATTTGAAGAGGCATGTAAAGAATTTAAAAATCGTGAATGTGTTGTATCAGTTCATCAAAATAATATTCGCTTAACATACAATCAAGTACTTGAACGTGCGGATAAATTAGCAGCAGGATTAAAAAAATTAAATTTAAAATACGGCGATCGTGTGGGCGTATGGGGTCCAAATGATTACCAATGGTTACTTGCATTTATCGCAATATCAAGAGCTGGTTTAATCATGGTTGGTATTAATCCAGCTTATCAACAAAATGAATTAAATTATTCTTTAAATAAAGTTCAAGTTAATACTGTCATCGCCCCTGATAAATTTCGTACACAAGACTATGGAAAAATGTTAATTAATGCAAAAAATGCATGTCCTTCATTAAAAAACATTATTTTATGGACAGACAATTCAATAAAGTAAGTTTTAATATTTAATTTTAATTATGAAAAAAAAAAAAATGTAATTAGTTTTTTTTTTTTTTAATGTATTGATTTAAAAAATTGAGTTCATTGGGTTAAATTGTCTGTATTATTTACATATTGGGTTAATAGCCAAAGTGACTAATCACGTTTAAATTCTAAGAGTTTTTATATTCTGGGGATTAATTATTGTTATATAAGATTTGGAAAAATAAAAATAAATAATAAAATGAAAGGTGTTTTTCACTATTAAATTTGATATAACAATTAATTTATTATACAGAGGAACGTATAGGTTCTCAGATATTGAATCTCTTGCTACAAATGTTGAAATTGAGGGAATTGGAGCAACCCAAAATGAAATTTCACCTTATGACGGTTGTAATATTCAATTTACTTCTGGCACTACAGGTTTTCCTAAGGCACCCTTAATATCACACAGATCTTTTGTTAATAACGGACGTCAGGTAATCATGCCCGATTTATTTTAAAATAAATAAATAAATAAATGTATTTTATAAAAATATTAAAATAATTAAGGTAGTAGAAAGAGCTGGATTGATAAATAATAATAGTCATCATAAAGCTTGTTTAAATGTACCATTTTTTCATGCATTTGGAATGATACATGGATGTATGGTTGGTTTTAACGCTGGTATGACATTTGTACTTGAATCCCCAATATTTAATCCAAAAAATTCAATTGAAACAATTGTTAATGAGAAATGTACTATTGCTTATGGAACTCCAACAATGTGGGTGAGACTGATTATAAAATATTACTTAAATTATTAAAATTTACAATTATTTATATTCGACGATGAATTTAAAAATTAAATAATATTAAAATAGGTAAATATGTTGGATATGCAAGAACAATTACAAGCTCGAATTCCATCATTGCATTTAACAACAACTGGTGGTGCAATAGTATCACCTGAATTAATGAAAAAAATTCGCAATACATTCAAAGTAGATAAAGCAACGGTAAGATATATCAATAATAATAATCATTAATTTTAGGTGTTATATTTGACCGAGTTTCGATCTCTCGATAGTCAGTTTAGAGCTTACCTCAATTCCTTTAATATATATCTCACCAGGTCAATGACTCTAACAACTTTAACTACTCATTGTTATCTATGCACATATCTTTTGAAAGGGCGGGAATTTATGTGCATAAAATTATTTTCGTGATAAATATTCAGTTCCATTTGTATAATGGATCAATAGTATATTTATTAAATCAATGGAAATCCACTAAAAATATGTTATATTTTTTATAGATAATTTATGGTCTTACGGAAAATACAGCAGTTGTTTTTCATACGGTACCTGAAGATCCACATGAATTAACTAACTACACTGTAGGACGTCTTCATGATCATATTGAAGCAAAGGTAATAATAATAATAATAAAAATAATAATTTTATAAAAATAATAATAAATTAATAGGTAGTAGATGAAAATGGACAAACGGTACCTATTGGTACACCTGGAGAACTTTGGACTCGTGGTTACTCTACAATGATAGGATATTGGAATGATCCAGAAAATACATCAAAGACAATAAATGAAGCTGGTTGGTTGAAAACTGGCGATAAATTTATATTACATGCCAATGGATATGGTGAAGTTGTTGGGAGATTAAAAGATATCATTATTCGTGGGGGTGAAAATATTTTTCCAAAGGTAATTTATTAATTATTGATATAATTAATTAATAGTTAAACAATAAATAAATATTTTATCTATAGGAAATTGAAGGATTTTTAGAATCACACAATGATATATTAGAAGCACAAGTATTTGGTGTACATGATGATGTTTATGGTGAAGAAATTTGTGCCTGCATTCGTTTAAAAAATAATAAAAAAAAAATTACTGCCAATGACATTAAATTATATGCTAAAGGTAAAATATCTCATTTTAAAATACCACGATATATTCATTTTGTTGAAGAATTTCCAAAAACTGCAAGTGGAAAAATTCAAAAATTCAAATTAAAACAATTTATGGAAACTAATGGACTTGTACCTGCATCTAAAGGAAAATAATATTTTTATTTCTTTTTTTTTTTTTTATTTATTAAATAACATAAAACGACAATGATAAAAAATACAAAACAAAAGTTACAAAGGGTTTTTATGTAATAATAATATTAATAATAATAATGATAATAATAATGATAGCGAATGATGATGATATAAATTATATTTATTTTATATATATTTTAGATAATGGTAGGTTTAAATTAGTAAAATAATAATATTTTTAATTTATGCATAAATAATGCAAGGCAATAATAAGAAAAAAAAAAAAAAGAAAAATGAAAAAAATTATATTATATACTTAGATCGATACATATTATAGACTACGATGGATAACGGGATTCAGTACATGGTCCAGTACTGTCATCTGCACATGCACATGTTCGGCCACCTTGACCGTCTGGTAAACAAAGTTGATCTTTGTGGCATCTTCCATTTTCATATTGACAAACATTTGAAACTATCAAAAAAAATTTTAATTACATTTACAATATATAAAATAAAATAAATATACATATATATATATGTTACCTCGTGGACATGATTCAGGAACTGCAACTATTCCATATAATTTACCACTACCACCAGGTGGTATCGATAATGAATTTTCATTTAGACCCGTTGTTTTTGATATTACTTCTATTTTATGTCTATAAAAAAAAAAAAATGAATAAAAATATAATGAATAATAATAAACTCAAAATAATATTTATTTCAAATTACGTTTTCCAATCAGTCCAATAATAATTATCTTCAGATATTGCCAATCCAAATGGATAAGATAAATCTTTAGCTACAATACGTACTGATTTATGGTCTATTGGAGTACAACCTTAACAAAAAACAATAAAATAAATAAATTATAAAAATCGCAACAATAATAATTATTAATATACTGAACGTACTAATTGTAAATGTTCCAGCATCAGTCCAACACAATTCATCAGTAGCCCAATCAATACATAATGAATTTGGTAATTGTACTTGGTCACCATTCAAAAATAATTCACGTCCTGTACCGTCTTCATTAGCCCATTCTAATTTTGGCATAACACGATTCCAATCAGACCAAAATATTTTTCTATTATTTTCAATAATAATAAATTAATTTATTGTTCTTTATAATATATAAATTTATATATAATAATAATAATAATAAACAAACCCTCGATAAGGATGTACAGCAATACCTCTTGGATTAACTAAACCGTCAGAAATAATAACTTTTCTTTTTTTAGTACCTAAATGTGCAACTTCAACAGTACCTTTGCCAGAATCTGTCCAAAATATATTACGTGATACCCAATCTATAGATATACCCTCAGGACTACTAACACCAGTTATAAATTTTTCAATGTGTGATCCATTGTAAGATAATTTAGTTATTTTGTTACCAGTTATATCACTGGTGTATACGTTACCACCAGCACAATCGATATCAATAGCTATTGCCATCTGAGCATAGTCTAAATTAATTGGTGTACCTGGATTAACGTTTGTTGGATAATATGGAATTTTAAGTGTTGCCATTCCTTGATTAACTAACAAAAAATTTGACTCGTGTTTAGATTTTGTTTTACAGTTTAATCCGTCACCGGTAAATCCTTCATTGCATACACATGCATAATCACTACCACCTACAACAACACATGTTGCATCACGTGAACATAAACTTGGTTCTTTACGGCATGATGTTTGTGGTATACAATTAAATCCATCTCCATAATATCCCTATCATTTAACAAACAAACAAACAATTATTATTAATTTTTTTACAATAATAACAATAATAATAATACTTACAGGTAAACAAACACAAGCGTAATTGGTTGATGTTTGATTGTAACCACAGACGGCATTATTTCCACAATTATTGAGAACATCACAACCAATATGATCTTCCGTACACTGATTAATTCCATCACCGTGAAAACCATTAATACAAACACATTTATAATCACCATCACGATTAATGCACTGTCCATTTGCATGACACAATGAAGGATTGGTTGAACAATCGGCTACCACACATCGACCATTCACCATATTAAATCCTGGATTGCAAGTACATTCATAACGAGACTTGGTTGGATTGTATGAACATCTCTCGTCCGTATCACATTCCGAATGGTCATTACATTCATCTAAATTCAAATTATTATCAATTAAATATTAAAATGTAAAAGAAAAAAAAAAAACAAATATTATAAATATTAGACCAATGAGTGTGCATGTGGAACCATCTCCTTCATATCCAGGATTGCAGACACATTTGGCAACTGGTTCATCGGGACGACAAGATGCATTTGGATCACAAATATCAATATCCAAACAAGATACATCTGTTTTATTAAAATTAGTCAAGCATTTTTAATTAACTTTGATTAATTAATAAATTAAAATTACTCAAATGCTTTTAAACAAGCAAACAAACAAACAAACAAACAATTAAATTAAATTAATTATAATAAATTATTACAAACCTGTTTTTACACATTCAATTCCATCACCTTCGTATCCGGGATTGCAACGACACTCGTATTCCTCAGTGTCTTTTATAAATATACATTGAGCGTATGGATGACAAGTGTTGACCACATTGCATGATACTGTACATAACATGATCAAAATGCAATTACGTTTGTTAATTCTCATTCTCATATCAAATTCATTTAATTAATTATATACTAAAATTTTAATTAAGCACAAGGATTTAATTGTTTTTATAAAATTAATATAAATATTACTAAAATTTAAAAATCCCATAAGCATTTTTAATTAAACTGAAATATTGTTAAATTTATATTGCAGCATGCAGATTGTTGTAAGCTTGTAAGCTTGTAAATATCTATAGATCTAGTTAGACTAGTAGATCTAGACATTTAGCTAGCTGGTATATAGTTAACTATACTATATCTATATATATATGTTAAATTCAGTAGATATTAAGCCAAGCAAGTCATGCGTACATTGGGATCCTGAGGGACCCATCGTCTCGTAGTTGTATCCTGGTTTAGGGACGCAACTGTCATCCAGCTGTTGGTAATCGTATCCCCAGGGACAAATGCAGTTGTCCTTTAAGCATTCTGGAAGTGGCTGCGCGACCACTAAAATTCACGATGCAATTTTCGAGCTATTTTTAATATTATTGTTATATAATTATCATAGACATAATTTTATTTAATCAATTAAATTAATTAATGCCTGATTGTTAAATATTGTAAGCTTTAATGTTTAAAATTCCCTGAGTTATATTTTTTTATGGTTTTTTCAATAAACTTACGATCATTATTTGATGAATGAGTTGGATCTGGTTGATATTTGTCCGATTTATAACAGTTGTCATCACGAAATTCGTAACCTGGTAGACACCAACACATCCCTTCATTGTCACAACGTGGTGATATTGATGACGATGATGATGATGATGGTGATTTTTCTGTCATACTGGTTACTTGAGATTTTACATAACACGTATATCCATCACCTGTACATCGTATTATCCATCATACATATTTATTATAATAATAAATTATTATTATTTAAATAGTTAATTATACTTTACCAACGTAACCAGGTAAACATATGCATATATGAGTTTGTTTATCTGTATCGTATGTACACATTCCTTGGGGTGAGCAATTATTTGCTAAATTACATGGGTCTATAATTTAAGTAATAAATTATTAATATTATTGGGATAAAATAGATAGTAAAAAAATAAAAATATTAAGTATCACCATTAGCTGGATAACAAGGTAATCCAGGTCTGTCGTTTATAAAACCTGTAACGCATGAACACGTTGGTATTCCATTAACTACTGTGCATTGTTCGTAATCACCGCAACGTGTATCTTCACAAGTTGCTAATTCTAATATTTAAAAATAGTTAGATCCGTTTGACAACGAAATATTAAAATAATAATTATCAGGAAAAATAAAACTTACTTTCACAAATTCTTCCGTCACCAGAAAAACCAGGACGACATTGACAAGTATGTCCACCCTCATTATTAATACATTGTGCATCAGATGAACATACATGATAACCAGCAGTACATTCATTAATATCAACACAAGATGAACTACCGTCTTGTTGATAAAGTTGTTGATAACCAGAATTACATACACATCTAAAATCATCAGCATCAACAACACAAGAACTGTGTTGACTGCAAGTTTCACGTCCTCTGATACAAGGATCTTCCTCTTCAAGTGGTGTTATTTTAGTATTCATAGCAAATCTTAAAATACCCTCACGTGATTCATAAGTTGTAAGTCCACGTGAAAATTTAAGTCGTGTTGTTTCATCAGATTGTTGTTCAGGATCATAAGGACAATCGTGATACATTATTGATTGGTCCAAAGTAAATGGGTATTCAGTTTTATCCCCATTCAATCTATAAACACGATTGCTGTGAGATCTAATACTACCTCTTTGACTTCGTGTATATAGTTCATCATGATCTCCATAATCGACTTTAGCTTCATTTGGTAAATTGGGCAATGTACCCTGAATATCAGCTTCCATTTTTAGTTGTCCAAAAACGTCTAGTCCCAAATAAATACTTTTTATCAATACGCGATCACCTGTATTACTAAATACTAATTCTGCTGTGTGATTGAATAAACCACCTAAATAATAATAATAAGTATTATAATTACAACGAAAACAAATATTATTTGTGTGTTATAAAATAAAAAATAATAATAATTATTACCGGTCAGTTGATAACCATTTTTAATTTTACCAATAGGTTTAGCAAAAAGCCATCCAATAATACCGCCAAGTGTACTCAACAATTGCATATTATGCCCAATATTATCGGGTATTCTTGATAAAGCAGTATAAGTTCTACCATCTTTAGTTTGTACATAACATTGAAGATCTCGCGCTGAAAATTCTTCACCATTGATTTTTCCGGAAATACGGCCAATAACTCGTAATGGTAAATCTAGTTTTCATTAAATAATCTTATTATTCATAAATTTTTATAATAGTTAATTTTTCATTTTTTGAAAACTAAACAATTGTAATTGAAAAAAAAGTGAAAAATATCACAGTTAATTTTCAGTCTTATCTTTTATACTTTGTACTTTGTTAAGCCTTACGGCTCTGATTCCAGGAGCAGAAAAAAAAAGTTACTATCTTTGATAAAAATCTACAAAAGCCTGTTTTTTTTTTTTTTTTTTTTTTTTTTTTATTTTTATCTTTCCTAAAAGCGTCAACGACCCATTTCGCAGCTTTTGCTTTTGAGTACTTTATAATACGGAAAAAAAAAAAAAAAAAAGCATAATAATAGTATATATTTCTGTGAGAAGAAATGAAACGAATAGTAAAAAAAAAGATGATAATAGAAAAATAAACAAGTGAAAGTTTGTGTAAAAAAAAAAAAAATAACAACAATAGGTACCATTTGGTTGGCAGAATTTCCCATTTCCAAAGTATCCTGGTTTACAATTACAACAATAACCGTACTCGTAATCAATACACGTGGCTTTACTGTGACAAGTTGTTGCTCCAGTCATACAAGTCTGGTCAGTAGGTTCATTTGATCCTGTAAATAAATTAGTAAACGCTTGACGCGCGTGTTGCACGTTTACATAGTTAGTAAAGAAAAATAAATATTTATTATTCAATTATATAGATATAGTTTAACAATTAAAATAATTAACTGTATTGAGGCAAAATAGTAAAAATAAAAAAGATAATAGATAATAGTATAATAAAAATTTACATACTTTCAATGTTATCTGGTACTTTAATATTTTTTCCATCAGCTATCGGTCCTATTTGAAATATCCATTGACCCGGACGATTAATATTTGACCATCTGCACAAAAAAATTAATTACAGATACTTAAAATTTAAATGCTTCCTGTAATATTTATAATAATAATAATAACAACATACTTGTCGATATTTTGAATTTGATCAGTACCAGATCCTTTCAATGTATACATTCTTCCTTCACTCATAAATCCAGCTTGTGCTCTGGCATCTGGCAAACCATTAGGATGGGATTCCCCTTGTATCCACTGTATCCCATCATTTGGATAAAGAAGTTCAGCAAATGAATGCGTACCATTTGAAGCTATAGCGACTTGGTAGGTATTGACCTATTTTTTTTTTTTTCAATAAATAAAAATTTTAAATTATTTTTTTTTATTGTGTATAATAATAAAAAGGAAAAGGAAAAGCAATAAATGTCTTATTTAATCTTATAATTTATTATTGTTGAGTGAAAATTGATATTTTTGAGGTAATAACCTTGTCGTGTTTTTCATTGAAGTAGCCGACGTCAACCCAAGTTGTTAAGAAAACGTGGGTAGGCATAAAATCAGTGATATTTTTGAAAGCAGCGCGAACCATTCCGCTAGCGCGTGAGAGGATTTCAGGATTGTTCGTTTCACCATAGAAAATTTTACCAGATCCCTTTGTGTCAACGTGAGTGTACAACGGTGCAATAACTGGATCATCCAGTGGAAAAGCTATGTTGAAAAATCTCTGCATTGATCTTATGAATGATAAAACACCATTACCATTTACCTAATAAATTTAAAAAAACATTTTTATTCATTTTATTTTAATAAATATTGTCTATTAATTGATGATAAAGACCGTGTGTAATTTTAATATAATTATTATAAAATGCAACAATGCTATAAAGAACTCGTTTATGTCAATTAGCTACGACTGCTCTCGATGATGAGTCAGTATATATACATATAATTTATTTAAACACGTAATTTACTATTACATTAATACAACAAGTAAGTCATTCACCCATTATTTTATCACGAGACATATATATATATGTGTTGTCATATAAAATAAGTGATGTTGTTAAATCAATTAGTTTAAGTAAATTGTGTATCACATATGCATCTTAAAAAGTAATATAATAATTATAAACGTGAAATAATAGTATATGAGATAAATATGCCCTTTGACAATTATTTTTATTATCTAATAAGTTATCAAGTACGTGAGAACTATATAATCTATGTATTCTCGTGTATCTTGTAAATAAAACTTGTCAAAATATTAAAATTTATTAGTAGTTATTATTGTCTTGGGGGTATTTATTAAATTTAATTAGACTTAACTTAAATTATTGGCCTACATTGTTTTGACCGCGGGTTAATCATGCAGCTCTGACAATTAAATTAAGATAATCTATATTTATTAATATTTAAATATTTAAAAAAGCTTATGGAATGTGTACTATTGATATATAAATTCAATGGTGTTAAAGATTAAGTAGTGAGTTTTGAAATCCACAAAAAATAATGTATAATAATAATGAGAGAGAAAAATAGCTATATTATCGCTCAGTGAGGGTATCACAGGGTTATAGGTCATTTAACGTTCAATTTACACATACATAATATATACTTTTATATATATATTAATAAAATGATCAATGAAATTGTTTGAATGAATTTGGTATTTATAATAATTTAAATGGAATTTAAAAAATAAAAATGATAAATTACGTCATCGACATTCCAAGAATAATTTTGAGAATGTCGAAAAGGAGGTCTAATGATAATAATGTCTAACGCAATCGTGTAATCGAGTGCAATCATTTTGAGGATGTGAATAAGAATGAAGATAAAGATGAAGATGATGATAGTTGTGTAGGCTTCTTGTAGGCTGTTGTAGATTCTCTAATAAACTAAATACTTGCTTTTTATTTATATTAATTTTACGTTAAGAAACAGACTGAATTGTTGCTGTACTATATATCTAATTTTTTTTTGCATAATTGTATATAATCGCATTATACATGAAATTATTTAAAAAATATTTTATTTACTCATTTTATCTCGAGACTAAAAGTTATTTTTATAACGATTATTGCCTTAATTTGTTTTTATATCTACCCCAAATAATTAAAATATATTTTTTATATCATTTAGTTGTTTTTAAAAATTTAAAATTTCCAGAATATTTATTTAATTATAAAAATTTAATGATTTTTTTTTTCTGATCTATATTTAATTTTCTTCTTTTTTGATAAAAATTAAAAATTTATAAATATAATTCTTCTTATCGCTGTAAATGTCTCAGCTTAAATTTAAAGTTAACATTAAGTATTTTTACGATAATAAAAAATTAAAATAAATTTCTTATCAGTAATAATTAATTGATTTTGTAAAAACTATTATTTATTCACAAGATTTATAAGTTAGTTCCGTAAACAATTAAAAAAGAAAAAAAAAAACATATTCTAAGAAAAGTTATCTCATAATCTTTTCATCACATCCTTATTTATATTTTATTTATAATTAAGTATCAATAAAAATATTATATAATAAAATAAAATATTACTTACAAAAATGTTGTTATAAATTTTATCATAAAAGGCAATTGGTGTTTTAAGTTCAACTTGAACCGATGAAAGTTGACCATTTGAATCAGTTGGTAATGTTTGAAAATTATTATCCATATATGGATATAAATTGTCTCGTGATAATGCTGATGTCGATTTAAATAACGATTCAATAGTTAAAAATATAAAAATTATTTTAAATAATTTATATCGTGCCATTATGAGTTTGATAAACAAACAGATTAGTACACAATAATTTATCACTAAATCGTTATTCTTTAAATTAATAAATAAAATTGAATCCCTGATGATCTCTTCTCACTAACTTACATCAGTGAATACAAACTTGTGACTGAGAACTGAGAACTGAGAACCGAGAACTGCGATAAATTTTCGAGTTGCGTTGAAAGACGCGCTAAGCTGAACCAACCAACCAACCAACCAACCAAGCTAATATAAGTCTACTCTGAATCTGGATACTCTGGCTAGTATATAATAACTAAAAGCTAAAAGAGTGGCGGTATATTCTCTGTTTAACAAAAAAAAATATCCCCACCCTTACATTATATTATTATACATGTATATGTAGGAGTTTAATCAAATTCTTGCGGTAGGTATACTTGTGTGCTTTTTTTATTATTATAATTTTTATAAATATTAAAACTTGTTAAAATAATATTAAAATATATATTTTTATTTATTTATTTTATTTAGTGGAGAGTGATTTATGAATATAATGATATATAAATGTATAATAATAAAATAAAATAAATTGATGATGAAGAAAATGATGATGATGATGATGATGATGATGATAGGATAGGATGGTGGTGGCTTGTGTCGTTTTATCCGAGGTCCGACGGTCCAAGTACCTAACCGCTAACCGGGTATGCGTGGGGTCCGGAAATAAATTTATATTGTGAAACGAAAACGAGCAGCAACGAACAGCAACGAGCAGAACGCGTACGACAATAATAATCGCGACAAACGAATGGAGGTGTACATTTGCAAATTTATTTTGTCATTTACATTGTCGCCGTTATGTCTCGTTTAACAAAACTATTTTATATTGATTGTTAAATTGTAGATTCGTTGGTTTGCATAATATACATTTTTATTGCCAATTGACATTTGGTAGTTTAGTATTTGGTACATACGGTATATACTGTTTTATAATTTCAAAATAAATAAAAGATAATAATTCATTTTAATTAATACATTCTAGATTATTCTTTATTACAAGTTACATTATACTAATTTGTACATATAAAATATAAATATAATACAATAGCTATAGTACAAAGATGATTTAATGTATGTATAATTATTTAGTATTACAAGTTAATCAATTATTTTTTTAACTTTTTAACTTTTTACTACAGACGGACGTTTATTTGTATCACGTTAGTATTATTTAGCCGTCCGAGTTATTCGTGAGCAGTGCTTATAATTCGGCAGTTATTTATTTCATTTTTACATATATTCTACTATACAAAAAAAAAATTTAATTACTAATTATTTTAAACAAATAAATTGTTTAATATTATTAGTAATTTTAAACAGTCGATAGTATTTCGATTAGTAAAATTCCAATAATTAATATTATTATTATTATTTTATATAAGATGTACAGATAAATTTATTAATAAAATGTTTTGTTCAAATTGTTTGACAATTTGGCTGGTATTTTATTTTTTAGTTAAAAGTTTTGTTGCATGTCTACAATCATGATCTATGATGTGTGCTAATTGTGATTAACAATTCAAGCTACAATACCTTTTTTTATTATTATATTTTTTTACATACCAGCGTGTATGAATTGATATTACATATATGATAATCAAGTGTGTTTTTTGTTAATTTTTATTAGTAATATTTTACTATTTAATTAATTTTACTGTTAACTTTATTTGTTTGGCAAATGAACCGGAATTGCCCGAATAACAATGATATTATAATATAATTATAAAAATTTAATATCCGATAATGATGATGATGGTGATGATGATGATGATGATGATGACGATGATTCATGTTTTATTTATAGTGATGGTGAATGCTGCCGATGATTAAGACAACAAATTATCAGTCTTTAAAATCGGATATTTATTATGTTATTCATTATTTTATATATAAATATAAATTAATACTCGAGAGTGAAGCTCATAAATTTGACACAATTTTTATTTCATTAATTAAAATAAATTTACTTTTGTCATCGATATTTTTTTGTTGTCGTTCAGTAAAACTGTGCGTAAAAAAGAAAAAAAAAGCTTTTGGTTTATAAAAAAAAACTCAGTCTGTCGCGAAGCAACTTGGTAACTATGGAAAATTTATCTATTTTATTTTAAAATCTAATAATAATAATAATAATAATAATTTATTATAAATAAAATTATCGCGGATTGATGATCAGTACTAAGACGATTGTACCGATCTCAGTCTATGTTAAGAGATCCCAATATTTGGCAGTATCGTGGGCGTATTAGTGGGCCTTAATGGATTGTAAGAATCAAAAGACGTAACAAGTAATACATGACTTTTACATGCTTCCACACGTTTTTGTAGTATCATTGTTTCAGCTTCAAGTGCTTCAATAAATGATGAATTACGCCAGTCCATACTATTTTCTACGTGTACTGTAAACAAAAAAAACAAAAACAATATATATAAATATATTTATTTGTAATTTATAATAAATAAACTTACAGTCATAAGTCCATCGATCATCGGGTATCATTAATCGTTTTTTAGCATCACGTAGCTCTATTTTAAGAAGCCGTTGGCGCAGACGTAGGTTGTTTATCTTGTACATTGTGCCACGGGGATCCGAGCGAATTAGACTTCTCCGTTCCATTATTTCCACGTCCTCGTCTGTGTAATCGAGTATTACTACGGGCAGGATTATTTGTTCCTGCTGCCACTGCCGCTGCTGCTGCTGCTGCTGATGTTGAACGTGTTGCACGTACCCGACTACCGGTTGTCCCACCGCTGAAACATCCGCACAACGTCGACGTTAGAACTCCTAGTGCGCCACCTGAGAAAACCATCGTTTCAAGGGATACTTAAAGAAATTACTAATTTTTTTTTTTTATTTAAAAAAAAATAAACTCTGAAAATTTTAATTTTAAAAATTAACTATTGGGGACGCGATTTTATAAATTTAAAAAAAAATACCTTGATGCTCTTGTAGTGCGCTAGTTTGTCTTGATGAATCACTAGCAATGCTACTAATTTCGCTGTCTCTGACTACGCTATCATAACCTGAACTTTCAGCCCGATGCCTTGATAAAGTAGCTGGAGAAAGTTTTGTAGCACGTGGTGTTGAATCAGCACCAGAATCATAACTCTCACGATTTAATCCGAGTGATGAACCGAGGCTTAATATTTTCCGTTGCATACGACCTGAGGACGGTAGTGAGGACGGAATTGTTAATTCTAATGGTACAGTCACTAAAACAATAAAATAAAATAAAATAAAAATACTTTTATTATTGTTATTAAAAATAAAAAAAAATTATATTAATACCTGGTACTTTAATTTCCTCTTCAATATCCGATTTTCCAGTGACAGTTCTTTCAGACCTTTCAATAGCCGTGTTAAATAATTTTTTTGCTTCAATATATTCTTCTTCTGGATCAGAGCCTGAAGCACCATTGCCCGGTATCCTTTCAATTTCCTCTTTTAGATTTGGATTTGATGCACCATCCGGATGCCGTAGACTAGATATATTACAATCACCAAATTTACTACAATAACGTTTTGGACTTGCCAAGTGTGCTAAACTATTACTGGCAATTTGTGATATTCCTTGTACAGCTGTTGTTGTTGCTGTTGTTGTTGTTGTTGTTGTTGTTGCTGCTGATGGTGATGCTGATGATGATAATAGTGATGATAATCCTCCTCCTCCTCCTCCCAACCCCGTTGTTGATGACATTGTTTGAGTCGTCGTTGGATACCAATATGATGCAGTAGCAGGTCGTGACATACTCTGACGGCAATTATCGCATATTTTTTCTGTATCATTTTTACCAACAATATATGCCGGTTCACTGTATATACTACCATGATTACTTGCATTATCATTAAAAAGTACATCTGACAATGATAATGATTGACAACGTGATGGTGGACGGAAGACATTTGCTAAAAAAATATTTTATTTAACAAATTTAAATACTTTTATAAGTAATTCATTTTTGAATACGTGATTTTTAAATTACAAAACTTAATAAAATAAATTAATATAAAAAAGTTTTAGAAAATTTAATAAAAAAAACTTACAGGGAATATCACGAACACTGACGACAGATGAGTTTTCTCTCTGATAAGTCACTGAATTAGAAACATTGGCCAATGCAAGTTTACTTTGGTATAGTTCATGAAGTCGAGCCAATTGATCAAACTTGTGTCGAGTTTCCTGTTCAAGAAAGTCCTCATGGTCAAAGTAAGGCCGTGGTAAGACACCTGTACCAACTGATGATGAAAATTGTGGTTTGTAACGCTCGCTGTCTGACATTACTGACATCGAATCTAACAAATTAATATATTAATTATTAGCAAGGGTATTTATTTTAATAATAAAAGATAAAAAATCTCGACTTTCTATTGTATTAAAAAAAATAAAGCTCTTAATTTTTATTTATTTTTTATGAAAAACAAAGTTTTCTTATCAACTTTGTATTAGCAGTAGTTTAGAAGAATAAATAGGATTATCTTGAGCCATAATGGCACTTGAAAAAGTAATCGACAAAAGTTATTTTATTCCCGTAGGTTTTCAAAGATTACGGATATATTGACTTTTGTTGAATATGACTTTTCTTTTTTATATTATCTCTTATACTAAACCAACAACTCCCCAGAAACAAACCTTTTAGAAAATATAAAATCAGTATGTATGTATAAAAAAAAAAAAAATCTAAAGAAACTTACCCGTAAACGTAGAGACGATTGTTAAGTTTTCTTGACTTAAAATCCTCAACGGATGTTCCTCTTGATCGCTTTCAGGTAACGGATTTTCACCCATACAAAGTGCTATATCTTCTTCAGTAACTTGCAAACATGAATCTTGCATTGGTACCGGTTCAAAATCCTCAACTTCAACAATCTCTAAAATTTCATCTTCTGAGGACAATGAATGCCTTGATGGTAGTACAATATCTTTATGCGACAAATTAAGACTCTCCATTGAAACTTCACGACTAACACCATTACTTAATGGCTCAATAAGTTTCAACGGTGGAGGTACAACAATTTCTTCATCATCATCATCATCATCATTATTTTCATTTTCTCCATCATCAATATCTATAATATTGACATTATCATCATCATCATCGTAATCTTCATCACGAGTATCTAATTCCCTACTCTTATCAATAATATCGTCCATAATAGGACTAGTAGTTAAATCTAAACCAGAATCAGTATTTGACTTAATATTTATTAAATTTAATAATTTGCTAGCCCTACTACTACTACTACATATTTTATCTATCGTATCATCAGCATCAGTTGTTCTTAAACTATCACTACCCACAGTACTTAATGAGGTATCATCCTCATTATCATCAGACATCTTAAAGCATGTAGATCCCCCACCAACACCAACACCACAACCACCACTACTTATATCTTTAAAAATACCACCAGTACTACCACTACCACTACCACAAGATTGACCTGATTTAGATTCAGATCTCGATGACGTATGCTTAGCCCGTTGAATTTGTGATGACTGATTTTCTACCCACTTTCTTATCATTATTTTTTTATGATTATCCATAAAACCGTAGCCAGTATGCTGTTGCTGTTGTTGTTGTTGCTGTTGTTGTTGCTGCTGCTGTTGTTGTTGTTGCAATGATGATGATAATAACGATGATTGTTGATTAAGTAATGGCTGTAAAGGACCATCAATCCAAGTTTCACGTTTATGATGAGCATCTTTAAATAAATGCCTCGCTTCAGCAACTTTAGATTTTGATATTCTTGGTCCATCAATCCACTGTTCATCCGATGGACCACCCGCTACAGATTGAATTTTACTATTTGTTGGTGAATCTGTTATTTTATTTGATAATTTAGTTGTAGCTTTTCGCGCTGGACTAGCTTTTGGTGTAATACTATGAGCAGGTGATGTTTGTTTAGATGCTGTCTGTGTTAATGATTTAACAGCTTTTGTTGTTTTATTATGCGCTGGACTACGTTGTTGTTGTTGTTGTTGTTGTTGTTGTTGTTGTTGTTGTTGTTGTTGTTGTTGTTGTTGTTGTTGATTTTGTTGTTGTTGTTGTGTTTGTTGTTGATGATGCTGCTGCTGTTGTTGTTGTTGTTGTTGTTCTTCCAATAATTTATTTGTTTGAGGTCTTTCAGCAGCTGAACCACGTAAAATACGTCCCATTGCGCACCTTTGATCACCAGAATTAAGACTTGGTAAATAAACTGGTGGATGCTCACCATCAGTAGCATCTTCAGCACTTGGACCAACATAAATAACGGTGTCGGCTGATAAATCACTCGAGCTTGGATCACATTCACTATTTTGTCGTGCAGCTTCCTCACCAGAACTCCCACTACTTGTACCATTTCCTTGTGTATTACCGGTTACAAATTTTATTTTACGTCGGCGCATTCGATGTATACGTGATGCTAATTGGACTGTTGTTAAAGTATCTGTGTAATGTTGGGCATTTGGTGATACATGTGCTATCATTGCTGCATGACATGTCAATGAACCCAGACATTCTTTTAACAATTGTGTTAATTTATGTTCTTTATACGGTAAGTGTTTTTGTCCATTAAATATTGCTAATAATATGTTGCCAAGACCGGATAAGGGTATTCCACCAGCTGCTTTACCACGATCTGAATTTCCTAAGTCCATTAAATGAAGTCTGCTACGTCCACCAGCGACTGTTATTTATTATTATTATTTCAATTGAAAAAACAAATAAATTCAAGTAAATATTAAAAAAAATTTAAATATACCTCCACCCTTGCCAGCTACACTGTATTGATAAACATGAAGAGTATATAACATATGAGCATCATTATCTTCAGATTGGCGACCAGCAACTGCAGCATCTAGGTAAAATGCTGCACGTTCAGCAGTCGGAGCACGAAGTTCACTGTGTTGCTGAAGCTGCAGTGTACCAAACAGTGGGTCATCTCGTAGATAAACTGCTGGTGATTGTTCTGAATCTATAATATAATGTATATATATCTATCCAATTATATGAAATATTAAAATGTGTATAGTTTGTATAAATAATGGTCGACTTTAACTAAAGATTTTATCTAAGAGTCCATTATTTGTGATTGAATTGCATTGAATCCATGATTCTTTTCTTTGAATTCTGAATAGATTCACAAAAGGACCATCCTACACATCACTATTTATTATTGGTTTTCTTTTTAATTTATTTTTGTCTCTCATATTTTCTTTAGATTAAATTAAAAAAATATCAAGTAACCGGCTAGATAACTCAGTTTATTTAAAATTTCCTTTTTATTTAGAATAATTATACATTTAGATTTATCTATTTTGTTAGGTACATTCTCAATATTAAGTATCAAGGATTTGGTTAAACATTTAAAGATAGATCTGGAGTTTTGGTTAAATAAAATTTCCACAACGGCACGTGGCAATATCCATATAAAGGGAAAACCAGAAAATGTAATATTAGCAGCATGTGTGTCGGTCGCATGAACGCAAGCTGCAAGTTTGATACGACTGATACGAGTTATATTCTCGACATCTATACTTTTAGAGGGCAAATAAAATAAAAAAAAAAAAAATAAAAATAGTTGTGTGTGGAAACGTGTAATCGATATGTCTTCTGTTTAAAGGCCACCTATATATAATAGGTTTCGTTGTTTCGTCGTATCGATATCTTGTTGTATTGGTATTATATATTATATATTATATATGTATTACCTAACGGTGAAATGTTGAGTTAAGTTTTGAGTTTAGTGTTGGAAAAAGACAAATAAATAACTGAGTAAAACGAGGATGGATAAAAAGTTTAAAGAAAAATATATAAGGGAGAAAAAAAAGGATCTTTTAAATAAAAGAGTCACCCCTGTATTCGATAGGGCAGTAAAAAAAATATGTTCCAGCTCAACGCGTGACCGTGACCGTGTCCAGACTACTTGCTACTCCTCTATCGATGTACATTAGATACAGTTGGGACACTTGATATCATCTTGAGACTACTATCCATCACATTTTATTTTAGATTAATAGTTTTTCAAAAAAATTTATTTTTTATTGGTTTTCATATATTTTTTACTTAAACAAATTTTAATTTAATTTTTGATAATGTTTAAATATAAATTTTTATTAAGAAAATGTATATATATATTTTACTTGAAATTTTTTATAAGACAAAGAATAAAAAAATATGGAATAAAATGCATGTAAAATTATATCTATATATGTAGTACTAGGACTTGAATCTATTTTTTTTCACTCACAGTTAAGTGGAAAAAAAATAAAAAAGTATGTTTTTCTGTTTCTTGACTGAAAAAACACATGCCTAACTCGTACTCTCTTTTACTTTCTCTCTACCACTCTCATCATCTCTTTACTGACATACAGACACATATTCTTTTTATTTTTTTCTTATCTCTTACAATTCATTTTCACGTGAGCGTTGAAAGCTCTGCAATACGTGAGATGTTCACTATCGTGTTTCTCTGACTTTCTTTTACATTATTTTTATCTCTCGCAACAATCAAAAGTATAATAATAATAATAATGAATAAATGTAAAATCGGAAAAATACGCGTATTAGTTGATAGTAATTTAGAGCAAGTACTTTTTAAAAATATTTTTAACAAATGGATGAAAATTTATTTGAAACGTCATAATTTAAGTTATTGTTAAAAAAAATCCTAGTAATGATTGATATACATATTAAATTTAAAGTTATTGGTATGATTACCATTTGCATATGCAGCTAAAAGATCTTTCAATTGATGTTGCCCAGTTGTTAATTCAACACAACTAACTCGTACACTAAATCTTGCACCTGTCCTTTGTCTTTGTTCAGATATACCGCGGAATAACCACGTTATTGCACATGGAATAGCACCAAGAGTATGACCAGCTTCTGGAGTGCCAAGCATAGTATGAGATTTCCCTAAAAAAATAAAAAACACACTTTTCAGTTTCTATTACAATAAAAAAAATAATAATTTTTAATCAACAGTCAACTCAATGAATGAAAATTTTATTTGTTATAATTATTTAAAATTTCTTTAAACTCTTAAATTATTCAAATTACAACTTGGATAAAAAATAAGTAAAAAGTCAAAATTAATAAAAACTTTTTTTTCTTTTACCGCAGCTGTGATTGACTGATTACGTATTTTATTATTTCATTTTGTTTTCTTTTTCTTTCTCTTCCTCTTGTTTTTTTTCCTTCTTTTCATTTTCTTTTTTTTTGACAGTTAAAACAACTTTAATAATATAATTAATTATGAAGAAAAGGGTTTGGGTTAGGGTTTATATTAAAATTATAAATGAAAAAGTCTAAAGTTTTTTTTAATTTCTTTTTTTTTTCTGCGGGTAATGGAACTTTCACGCTACCGTAAAAGTAATGAAAACACACAATCTTAAATATTATTTAACTATTTCATCAGAAAAAAAAGAAAAAAAAAAACGTATAAATGCTGTTATTGTTATTTAATTAAAAATTCGTTTAATTTAACGTTATAAATGATTAATGGTAAACATTTTTAATAATTTAACACAAAAAAGTGATAAAATTACAAAGTTTAATAATAAATGTATTTCTTTATTAATATTTTATTTAAACAATTAGGTATAATAATAATCATGAGTAATTATTTAAAAATAAAGTTTGTCCCTTAAACTTAAAGTTTAATGTTTATCACTTTTGACAAAGTAAAACAGAACAGTCGTCAAAATTTAACGATTAATTTTATTTTATAAAGTGAGTTTGAATTAAAGTTGGCTTTAATTCAGCCCTTTGACATTTTCACTGCGACTAAGTAAATTTCCATGTGTATTTTATTTATTTTTTTAATATATCAAACAGAAAATATAATTATAACTTGTATTATGATTAAACTTTTTTAGCTATCTTAATTAATGTTAAAAAAAATGAAATTAAATTAAGAAAAGAATATAATGTCACGTGGAAAGAAAGAAAAAGTAAATAAAAGCACGTCCCACTGGCATATTTTATCTCCTTTTCCGATTTTCCAATTTTCCAAGTTGTCTTTATCTCTTTGTCTCCTTTTAAATGGATTTTTTTATTTTTTATTTTAAAATTATTTTTGAGTCTTACTCTATTCAATCTGATTCAAGCTGTTTCATGTCTGAGAAAGATCTGTGTGCCTTTCCCTTTTCCGTTTTCATACCTCGCAGAGACATTATTCCCCTCGTTGTATAATCATACATTTGCATGCAAACTCGATATCACAACTTAAAATGTAAAACAACTTGGCATATCGCTTTAGTGTATTCTTCACTATATACTTTTTGACCAACTAAAAAATAGATAAAAACAACTCTCTAGTACCTTCTTTAAATCATTTTAATAGGGAATTTCATTTTTTTTTATATTCATACGTAACCATTACATATTTTTTTTTTTTCTGACAGAATCATATTAAAATATGTATATGTATATGTGCGTATATTTATCTACAACTATAATATAAAAAAATTAACATATATTTACCTAAACCAGCATGACCAAAACAAAAGAGACACCCGTCTGTCCCGTTGATAACAGCATGAATTACGTCAGATAGGGCGCTTGAACAGATTTCTATCTGCAAACAAAAATAATTATATACATAATATTTAATCTAACTTGGATTGACTTGCTTTAATTTAATAATAAATAATTTATCAATAGTGATTCGGTATTACATAAAAGTCTTACAAGATCGAAATATATCGAGAAAGAAAATATAATCTTAAAGTAGACATGGCTCGATACCGCAGCCAAACAAGATTTAAATCTCAGTAGATGAAGGTAAGATCCTTGGCTGTTGCCTGCTGCTTTAAGGACGGAATGGAAAATATAAGATGAAAGCCGATACAGCGTTATGGGGTTCCTAGACGACAGGCTAAATGCATCAGCAAAGTAAAGGCGCTCGGCATATAAATAAAAAAAAATAAATAAACTTTTCATCTCTTTTTCTCTGTCTGTCGATTTTTTTTTATGACAGACTTTATGTCAGCTAAAAAATATACAAAGTCCACTACTATGATAGCAGACTACATCAATACGGTAATTTAAGGTCATCATCATCATCTTATTTTATTAAAAAGAATTAAATACCTGCCAGTCTAATTTTATTTGTTGATTTTTATATTGGCAGGTGTCTTATTATTGTTATTTATTAAGAAATATGTTTAAGTGAAATTTTAAAGATAAATTAAGATTAAGTATAAAAAAAATATCAACAACAGCAACAACAATGTAATACAAAGGGGATACATAATTACAAGAGGATCATATTAAGGACAAGGGAAAGAAGGAAAGGAAGAGAAGGGAAAAGAAGGGAAGAGAACAAGAGCAAACATATTTCACTGGCAAGTCTTGCATTGAAGCTTGTCTGGTTGACTCACTTTAGTGTACCAAAACTATCCTGGTTAATGAAATACGTGACCAGGGGCTTCGTCATAATCTCAAACACTTGATTGTCGTACACGACAGCACGTCGACGACATTCTGGTACAACTTGACGACAACCACTATGACTATGACTATGACTATGATTATGATTATGATTATGACAAAGACTAGGACTAGGACGAAAGTGGAAAACTATGAGTAGAGACAACACCATGTTTTCAACCGTATAGTTATTTCATCAAGGGTGCAATACTATACAGACACGGTAGTAATGTTGGAGTGGTGATACATATCTATACTTTGAGATTTCTTTTAATCTAAGATAATAACTATCATAGAATTGTGTAGCTGTTTTTTACGATAACAATTAATATTATGATATTACATTTTATCATAATCTCTCTCAGAGTAAGATTTATCAAGCTCAGATTAAAATAATTAATTAATATTATTGGAATAGGTATCAATTGGTGTAACATCATGTTCCAAAAGCTTAACATGACCATCACGAAATTCGCCTATTATATTATGCAATAACCATGACTATCCCTATCACTACCACTACCACAACTACCAGCACCTCACAGATGTCATTTACATGAAATTAACATTATCATAGCAATACATTTGTCTTAGCTAAGCAACATTTGACATGAAAATTTGAGACTTGAGACCCGAGACTCGAGAGACTCAAGAGACTAAACCATCATCAGTCTCGGTATCAGTATCAGTACTATATATAACCAGATTGCATATAATAATCTAATTTAATATTACTAGACTAATATTCATCAGCAATAGCTATATTTATTCTGTATCAAAATTATTTAAAATCAAAATACTATATAAGTGACATGGTTATAATTAATAATTATCGTTAGCATTGATTTTTAACCCTGGGTACCTGACGAGCTAGTAGCAAAAAGGAAGAGGTGGGAACATTTGGCTATTTATGACCTGCGCTGGCGTGAGGTCAAGTTTTCTTTAAGATTTGACAAATTGGCGGAGGGTAAAATGTTACGCCGCAGAGGTCCTGTGCACGCACCCTCTAGCATTGATTTCTTACACATTTTATAAATTATCTTGGTCTTTATTGCTATTCAGGTCACAAAATAAAATGAAAAATCGTAGCAACGAATCTGGGGTGGTATCGTAAGCTCCGTCTTACGGATTACGAGTCGTAGATATATATATATTAGACAAGTCTCAATTAAGAGTGGCAAGCGGCCATTAATTTCTATGGGTGTAAATTAAAACTGACTCCGACGTCTCTTTACTTGTAAAAGAAGAACAAGAACAAAAAGACCAATAATAAAAAGAAGAAGAAGAAAAAGAAGAAAATAAGAAAAAGAAGAAGACAAAGTAGGCAAGATGATGATGATGATGATTGTAAAAGCTTGAATGTCTTCATCATAGTCTTGGTCTTATTCTTGATGCCAATAACACGGTTACCAGTAGGTTTATATACACTGTGTATACCAATGAAGAGGATTGTGCTTGCAGACCGCGTTCTGGTAACGCAATAGGTTAAAGTACAAGGATAGAATACAGATAAGAATAAGCAACTTGGGTTTGGTACATCGCAAGGGTGAGTTTTGACTTTATATATTTTATTTTTGTCTTTTATTATTGACGACGACGAACGACGAACAACAACTACGACGACGATGACGATAAAAAAAAAAAAGTATAGGCTATAGCTGATGTCGAGATGAGCTATAGCAAAATAAAAAAAAATAAAAAAGAAACTTAAGAAGTTGGTACTACTCAAGGGCTCGTATTTCCATCGTTTGGTGTGAATGTAAAAACCGTGTTAGCAGTCCCTGGAATAATGCATCCCCAACCAAAGCAACGCGATACCTTTTCTTTATTTTTTATTTTACTACTTTTCCTACTACCCTTTTCCCCTGTCCTTTTTCTTCATCTCTTTCTCTTTGGTAGCACCCTCTTTAAACTTTTTTCTTTTTTCTTAAATTTCTTTATTCAATAGCAAGTAGAGAGAAATGAGAGTGAATAATCAAAATGGGTTTCCTTGCTTTTAACATTCTTTACCAATCGTGACAATCTTTTAATCGTTGGAATTTAAACCTTTTTTCATAATAATTTATTATTTTTGTCAAGATCCAGTTTTATTTATCGCCATATACTTATATATAACCTTTCTAGGAAAATTCAATGAAAATGTTTGACATTTTTTTTTTATCAACTTATGTTAAGTAAAAAAAAGATTCGGAAATGCCATTACATGATCAATTATTTCGTTTGATCGATTTGGTTTTTAAAGCCGCATAATCTTGAAACAACTTTTTTACTTAAACTTTGAATTTTTTCTTTCAAGAATGAAAAATAAAAAAATGTAAGATCAAGTTTTCAATTTAAATTTTTTCTATTAAACTTGTCGATTAGTTTGTAATGACTTTCATCATCATGCGGGTCAGACATTTATTTAATATATAATTTATAGATTTGTAGTTGAGGGCAAAACGAGCCACGTCTTAAAAATTGTCTCTCATTTTATATTCATAAAAGATACGGCTCTCAATACGTTCACAATTTTAAAAAGTATAAAATAACGTAAAGTGGCTTTTTTTTTATTTTTTTTAATATTATATTCTTAGCATACCGATCACTTAAAGTAGACACGTATGTATATATATATCTATATACATATGAAGATAAAGAGCTTGTGATGTAAAAAATATATGATCGTGAATAGTAAAAAAAAAAAAAAAAAATAGTGTAATGATGTGTCGTCGCTATGGTAACGATCGTCAACTCAACTCGGAATTCAGAAACTCGATCAATCTCCCTATTGAATATCGACACCAACAAGTTAAATATCGTGCACAAGGTTGCTGCTGCTCTATTGCTGTTAAAGTTTATAAAGTTTATCAAATTTAGATTGCACGTGTTAAGTACTTTTTAAATAAAATAAAATAAAATAAAATAAAAGGAGAGGAGAGGTGATATTGGAGGTTGAAAAGTACTTGAAAACGATTATCGTGAAAATTGGTAAACCATAGACATAGAGGGTGACAGAGGAATAACCATTGGGGTAAAATTTCGTCTATTGAAGAAAATAACAGTTAACAGATTATAAATGGATTAGTATGAATCTCCACAAGCAGACGTTACAATTAATCGATTATTATTTCGATAATTCAAGTGTTACTCATTTTTATACTAATAATTTAGTGATACTAAGAATAAGTTGACAGTTCCTTGGATAATAGGTATTATTATTAACGTTTGTTGACACTTTAACTTGATAAAGTCAGGAAACACGGAAACAGACGAAATGTCGCACCAAAATTGTCAATAAACGTTAATAATAACACTCATAAGTGATTAGTGTTTTGAATAGTTATTATTTTATATCTTTTATGCTGATCAAATTTTAGTAGATTTAACTAATTATTTTCAATATATATTTTCTTTTGACAAATTTATTGTCTATTAACAAATGATTAATTTTCGTTATCCAGAGAGACGATTATTTAAAAAAAAAAAAAAATACGGATTTAAAACTGAAATTATTCTAAATGATTTATTGAGAACAAATAGATAAAATAAAACAAAAAAGAGGTAAAAAATAAATAAACGATAAATGTATTAAGCACATTAGAGCGTCAACAGGAAAATGTCGGTGTGGATTCGATTTTGCATGGTTAAACTAAGCGGGACACACTAATATACACTATATACTATATACTATATACTATACATATATAGTATATAGTTCCTCCCATCGGATTTAGCAAATGCTTTTTTGATCCAGAATCAGCGGGGGGATTGAGAGCGTACTTAGTCCCCAGACACCGATGAGCCCAATCTCCCGTGTAAATCGCGACATATTTCACGACAATCAGGGGGACAAGTGACCATAAGGGGCTATGTATAAAAATATTCCAACATCAAGCTATTCAACAATTTTTAAGTTATATTTATTCAATACTAACAATAACCTAGTAGAGGTTGCGTGCACAGAGCCTCTATGGCGAAAGATCTAACCCTCTGCCAATTTGCCAGATTTTGAAGAAAACCTGCCAGACATGGCAGCGCAGGTCAAATAGCCAGTATCTTCCCCGGCAGGTGATAATAAAGCAAAATAAAATTATAATGCGTTAGTTTTTAAGGTAATTAATTAACCAGAGACTCGGGACGTTGAAGCAGGATTCAGCGCCGGATAATAAAAAAAATTCCACGAGGGATAGTTTTATTGATATTACCACGTGGTATAAGCTCGTTCTATCAACATTAACCGGAAAATGAGCGATAGATCATTATACGCCAATGAACATAGGTATTGTACTAAACTCAGTCTATCTCTCGGTGTGCTTAACTCTCTGTACTGTACTGAGGAATATATAGAATAGAGAGAATTCTCATTGGATTGGCAGCAGTATGAACTACTATCGTATGCTATACAGATACACACATTCATTCATATATGTATAGATGTATATAGAGTGATGGTGTAATCTACAACGCGACTATTAGTCGTAAGTCAATAATAAAGCCCTTGTCCCGCATCTACCATTATAGGCTATGGTGAATTATCCGGCGCTGAATCCTGCGTCGACGTCTATTGTCTCAGTGTTTAGTTTGCGGCAATAGAATTGTCAATACCCTTTGGCTCTATACATAAATATATATATATATATTTATATGTCAGACGGCTAATTGAGATGGATCATAGTACGATATGGACAATCTATAAATCGGAAATAACTTTATCATACAGCAAAGTTTAATTCTGGTTTATTATTATTATTATTTTTTGTTATATAAATAAATATAATAATAAATAAACAATCAAATATTATGTGTGGATTAAATTTAAATGTTTCAATTGAAGAATCGTATACGATATATATATATAATTAGATCTAGATGATGGACCAAATGGGGTTCTTGTTAATTAATAAATTGCTTTTGATAATGGATTACTGCTTAATTAACAATAATTTATGGATAGTTTAATAGATTACTATACTACTGAAATATGTTCAGTAATTTATTATAAAAAATTATTTAAATTGTTATGTTAAATTTTAGGAATGAATATTATTAGTATAGTTTTGTTCAACTCACATAATTTAAATACCAACTCTCGAGAATATGATCCTTAAAAATTCTTAAACTTTTGTCAATTTGTGGGTTGGTTTTCAATAGAGAAAATTCCATAGATATACCTTATAATATATACCCGAAGATATATCGAGGTATTTTTGCGTACTTTCTAGAGGGACCAATGGACGGACCTAGAGGACATTATCGAAAGTTAGATTCAAATGACCCTGGAGCTATAAACTTGAATGTGTATTATCCAGAAAGAGAGAAAAAGAAAAAAAGATATAAAATAGCTAGAGGAAGAAAGTTCTTTACCTATCAAGAGACTAGACTATAGTAGGAGGATCAAGCTTTGCTATTGTATAGAATTTGTTCGATTCTCTCTTGGTCTCTCTTTAACTACACTCCCTCTACTGAAACCACTCCAACTACACTATTGTAGTTTTTTGCTTGTATTCTCTTTGTCCCTTTACTTGCCAGCCAATAAAGAGTATAGCCATGTAAAAGGATCGGGAGTGCAGATAATCTATTAAAACCGATTGATATAATTCTCAATGTGTTATTCGCCAAATTATTGGTCAAAAGTATCATCAAATTCTTTGGCAATTAAAATTTTTATTATCAAAGAAATAATTTTTTAATGTATACGCATATATATGTCGTGAATATTTAAATATTGAAAGAATTAAAGAGCGGATATTGAAGAGCAGAATTTGAAATGTCGAAGCCAGTAGGTTAAAGTACATGGTAAAGAGCAATAGCAACACCCGCCTGGAGCGATTTCCTGCTCACTAGGGTTGGCTTCGGGAATCGGGAAATTAGTTTAGTTATGCGCCCAGCGGAGACAGAAATGTTGCTACATATCCTTCACAAATATCTATATACTCTATATATAGTAATCTTAAGGTACGCTTTACTCGACAACTGCACGTACAAAATCTTTGCTCTTAATATTATTTCCTTCAAAAATTTTACAATAAAAATTTACTGACGGGAAATCAATATACAAATAATAATAATAATAACAATAGTATATGCTAGGAAAATTTGAGGCGACTTGTTTTTATCTATATATATGTGTTTATTTTTTTTAACTTCCTGCTATGAAAATTGAAAATTTTCTAAAAATAACAAGTTATCGGTTTTAGTTCGATTTTTAAAAATCGAATTTTAATCAGATCTCGACGTTTTGAGGTTCTGTGAAGCTATTTCGACTATTTCTGGATGGACGTCCGAAATCTTTTTGTTTTCGATTTTTTTCGTATAACTCATAAACCATTCGCCCGATTCACCTCAAAATGAAATCAGTTTTCAGTCTTGGTAAGCTTTTTTTGATTACCACCAAAAACGCATGATTCGGTTGATTCGGTACAAAGATATATTCGCTTTTATGTGCTAGCATTTTTCCAGAAGACTTGCCTAATACCCCCGAAGCCTTCGAGCATCCCACAGACGCCTTAATTTTGATCAGGATCGCCGTCTAAGAAATTCTATAAAAGTTCTATAGATAATCTAGACTCAGCTCCCTGAGTTCGAAAACAGCCGGAAAAGTTTTGGGTTTTCCCGGAATTTTAAATATAATTGTGTGTTATGTTACCTGTGAATCTTCTTCTGTAAAAATAGCATCAAATGCAAACATCTTTGGAGCTGCAACAGTTGGTCTACGGTCTGATTCAGCTGTTGATGATTGTCCTGATGTTGGATCAATAAGTGTTATTTGTTTCTTACGTTTGTCAGCAGTAAAAAAACTACCGCCTTCACCTGATGATATTCTCAGCATTACTTTTACCTATAATAATATTTTCTTTTTAAATTATGTTACAATATAACAATGCGGTGATAATGAATAATTTTAAAAAATTTTAAAACCAAAACTAGCAAACTTAATCTATACTTGCATAAAAACTTAAACCTATTCTTATAACAATGGATTTGTTAAAATAGTCTGACTGACAGTTTCTGACGTTATAATTAACTGATGAAACAGTATTTTAGACACTGCTAAATCATGATTTTCTGGTTTTCCATAAATCTATTTTTCAGGTAGTTATTCTACCCGTAGTATTTTAAATAATTTATTCAAATAGAACATCAGTCTACAAAACAATTCAAAAAAAATAAAAAGTAATTTCTCGTCTGACTTAAAATATAGTTATCACTTGCTTGAAGAAATCGATATTAAAAAAAAAAAAGAAAAAAAAATTAAATTTGTTTTATTATATATCTATATAGATATTTTATCTTTCTTTATTCTTCTACTTGGTAATTTTTTTTCTACTTCCCCAATTCGTTGGTTTATGTCGGTCTTCTCTCAGTGATGTATATCACTGGGGACGTGAACTATAATACTCGCAATACTCGGAAAACTCGGAAAACTCGCAATGCGCAATATCTTACGTGGACCAACTTACTACCTGAGAATTCAATTCTCACAGAGACAGGGAAAAGGCGGTTAGCTTGGTTGCTTCGGTTACTCCTCAAGCTTCTCCATACTCTCTATACTCTCTATACTCTTCATACTCGCTATACACATATACTCTTAAAGTTATACTGTACACTTTGTTGGCAACTGGCCTTAGACGCCTTATATTAGCCTTAGGAGCCTTAGGCTATGAAATACCCATACCAGCCATGCTACTACTACCATCAAATAATCAAACTTTCGTCTCCAAATGCTCCTATAGCTCTTATAGCTCCTACACTTTAGGTTATGGTTAATGCTTGCTATGCTACTACCCTTAGGTTATTGCCTCATTATTTTGTCATCCTACAACTTTATGCAGATACTGATGTCATTTTATTATATTTCAAATGTTATCGTTATTATTATCGACGCTAGATATTTTTAATTTTTATATTATCATTTCAAGTGGAAAAAAACTATTCCTGATAATAAAAGTCATGAAAATTCATGAATAGGTATCCGAAATTTATGACATTGAATCACCATCTGGAATCCACATTTGTAGAAAATCGCTATAATTTTAAAATATTACATATATTGTATGGAAAAGTTATGAAAAGCCGAGAGATAAATATGTGAAAAAAAAAAAAAAACGGTAATTTTTAAAAAATTTATATTTTATTGGAGATAAAAGATATAAAAAAGCAATGAAGAATTTAAATATATTTTGTTAACTGAGAAATTGATGAAATTACATCAAATAATAAATTAAATTTAACCAAACATTACTTATTATTTGTAACTATACTAAATCACTGATAAAGTTAATAAATAAAAAATGATAAGTATTTGATAGAAACATCATGATTAACCTTAAGCTTCAAGTGACCATGTACAAAAAATATTAAGTTATTATTGTCTGATATACTAGTATTGCAGATAATCTAAATAAATAATCCTTGTGTATAAAACATAACAGAGTAAGATTCCTTTAGATTCACTAAAATGAGAATAGCATCTTTTTATCTTTCTCTCTTTCTCTTTTCTATGAATAAGGAGAGATATGAAAATACCATTGGTTAGAGGAAGTACGGAAGCAAGAAACCAACAAACCAACCCCTTCGTTAAAATAGTAATAGTAGAAGTAGTATAGTAACAGCATCATTGAATAGCCTCAGGCGTTGATGAGAAATGTGAATCGTGTTCATTCGGTTGGAATTTATGCTTGGTACCGTATGTAAAATAATTTTATTCATCTCTATCAGTTTTTATTTTTTATTATTATTATAATAAAAATAAATAAAATTATTTAACAATACTGGTCATGCTTGAAACAAAAAATTAAAAAAAAAAAAAAAACATTGTCAATTAAGGATCTAAATATAATCTGAATATTATCTAAATACATCTAAACATAATTTTATTGGTTGGGTTTAAAGTAGAGTTCAGTGTGAGGGAATTTATGACGAGTAACGCCTACAGGGGAATTGTTCAGCTGCGGGAATTTCACTTGGTGAAATGGGTCAGGGGACGATTTTACGTTACGTAGGGTGCGCCTGATTCGATTTTCCCTGATTGAAGTGAAAGAGAGAAGGAGACAAAGATAGACATTTAAAGTTGTAAAGCAAGAAAGAAAATAAATTTATATGTAAAGATAAATAGAGATAGTTATAGAGTTGTATATATATATATAGATATTGTATATTACATTGGTATTGCAATCGAGTCGTCGAGTCATTTCGCGAGTGGTTACTCTTCTACCCACAAATCTGCAAATCGTATTTCAAAGTAATAAATCCCCATGATTATAAATACATATATATATATATTATTATTAAATGAGTATTTTTTGTCCGTTGTGCCTCAGTTTTCTTTAGATAAAATATTATAAAATATACTGAGAGATTGTGGTGGAAAAAGGAGTATATGTAAAAAATAAAATAATATGAAATAACACACGTGAGTTAAAGGGGTTGTCAGTCAATGGATTGTGTGTGTGGTAAAGTAAGAGCGTGCCTCACGCTAAAGTATAAAACCCCTTACTACCATGTCATGATGTCATGGACTTTACAACAATGTGACGTTGTAATAGCTGTATAATACGTAATAATAGTAAGTACGTGTTTTGTTGTTGTTTAATATTGTGATGGTGTCAAGTGACTTGGAACTCAATAACAACAACTAAAGAATTATACAC
Organism: Microplitis mediator; assembly: GCF_029852145.1. Lineage (NCBI taxonomy): Eukaryota > Metazoa > Arthropoda > Insecta > Hymenoptera > Braconidae > Microplitis > Microplitis mediator. The sequence goes on from NC_079977.1 coordinate 96,065, forward strand.
CATTTATATTTTTTTTCTTTCATTCTATATATTATATACATAGATATTGTGTCGGTATTATTTTCTGTATAAATTATTTCATCAGTGTTTCATTTAGAGTGATATCATTTCTTTTATAACTGATATTTATAGAAACATAAATTAATTGTGGAGTATAATTTGATTAAATTAAATAAAATAATAATTGTTGACTTAGTCTTAACAGAGATAATAGGACGTTTTTTTTTAGTAAAAACACGACAAGAGGTCATTTAGGATCCCAACACTTTTAACACCCGGATTACAAGAGTCCGAGGCACAGAGAAAAATGAATCCTTGGCACAAGGTAAAGTATGAACGCCATCAATTATCTGCCATGATGCCTATCCTGCTTTACTTGGGTTAGTAGTAGAAAAAAATAAAAGAAAGAAAAATAAATATATAAAGAAGCCAAGAAATAAAAAAAAAAAATCTCAGCAGCTTTAGATTTATTCAAGACATAACAGAAAGGTAATGTGCCTTTTTTCAAGATTAATACATCATTTTGATTTTCTTTTTTTTTTTTTTTTATCGTTTATAAATGTTTAAAACGTTAAAATAATTAAACTGATAAATATACTGATTGCTTAATGTTAAAAAATATATATGGTAATTTATTATTATTTAATGTCTAAAAAAATGATTAAAAAAATTCCATTATTTACAATTCTTTATGTACGACATTCTGTCGATTTATTCTCGTGGAAAAGAGAGTAAATTGGTTTCGTGTCCAAGTCAATTGCGCTTAGGTAAGTGAAAAAAGTGGCAAAAGAGATAAAACGATAAGAAGCATTTTCTTTAACACATTTTAGATTTCACTTGCACTTGTCAGTGTAATCTTGAAACTAAATTTTAATTTCTTATCTTCATGAACAGTGTGATGGTAAAAAAGTAATAAAAAAGTTAAAAAAATTGAATAGTTTAATAGTATAAAAATAGCAAAAGAATATCTGTGGTTGTTGAAAGCAATCAAGATAACAATCAGAATAAAAAAGAGATCTGATGATATAATCTGATTTAGTAGTTTAAATGTAAATTTAATAAACTACTTTTTATTAACTATTATCACGAACATTTAATATTAATATTTAAATAATCAAGGTAATTTTATCAGTCGTTAACAATTATATATACGTTTTTTTAAATAAAAACTGTTTAGATATATAATTATTTTTATCTCAATAGTCTCAAATAGTTTATGAATACTTATCGCCACTATACCTAATATATAGAATATGAAATATGTCATTCAAAGGATTCAGATTGCGTAATCCTAGATAATTTCACACCGACTTATCACCTATCTACCAATCTCTCCTTTAACATACATCACTACTTTACCCCTTTTCATTTATAAGTATACATATATAGAATCACGCAACTCGAACTATATAAATTTCTCAAGTCTAGTCAAAAACCCGCGCATCCATATTTAAATCATACTTTGGAAATAAGCACAGATGATTGGTCTCCTCATCAATAGGGATTTAAAAAATCACATATGTATATACTAAAGTTTTTTTTCATGTAAAACCATCATTGATTATTATTTTTATTAAATTTTTTTAGTATCTATCATCTTCCTTAATCACTTGTTATAATCATTATTATATATCCTATCTCGGATTTAATTTAAATATGTAATAAATAAATCGTAAATATAATTAACATTAAAAATATATGGATAAAAAAAGTTGATTTTATTACTTCTTATGACAGGATAAAAGTTAAATTATTTTATCGCGTGCAAAGTATGTGCGTATATGTATTTGTGACATTTATTAAGAGTCGGTCGAAAAAAGTTAAAAATTAAAAAACAAAGAAAAAAAATGGTTTATATATATTACTGTTAAACGTAGTAAGAAAACACCGAGTATCAAATTTAACATAAAGGATAATAAATGCATGCTGTTTCTTATTGCATCTTGTCACGAAGAATTTCACAATTCTATTGATGCAATATTTATATATATATATTTTTTTAATCTCAGTTACCGTAGAGAAAAATTTATAACAACAATAATTAAATTTATTTAAATTATTATTCTATAAAATAAAATGATTTTTCAAAAAATAAGATAGAAAAATTAAAATAATAATTGTTTAAGGGTCATTGCACATAAAAAGTAAATGTATAATAAAAATAGTATATAGGTATGAAAAGTTTTAGAAAAATAAAATAAAAATATTGAATAATATATTTTTTATCTTTAATATTTGACGGTTAGCATATTCATACGCCTATCCGTAGTTTTCCGGTGTCTGACCATCATCTCGGTACAATTCCTGCATATTCATGAGCTTCATTGGATAGCTACGGTTCTTGTCAGTGTTTCACCTTTATCCTTTTAGCTTTTTCCCCTTTACTCTCTTTTATTCTTTTTCTTTATCTTTTTCTCTCTAAATCTAGTCATAGTCAAGAAATAATATATATAGATACTGTGTCGTTTTAACGTTTATTTTAATCTGATTCTAGTCTAGTCCATATATGGTAATGTGCACATTAACATCAACTGATATATCAAAACCCATTATTAAGTAATTTCAACACTAATTAAAAAAAATAACTAGTGTTAATAAATAAATAGCTGTAGAAAAAAAATTTGTCTCCATAAAAAAGTTTTATATAATAACAGATAATATTTTTAATTAATTAACTTAAATATACAGAGCACTATTATTCATTTAATACAAGTACTTATAATGTATAAATTAAAAAGTTTTAGTAATAGAGTTATAATGTATTCACAACAAAGGAGTGAAAATACAGAAGAGAATAAACAGTTACTCTTAATCTTTAGATATCAACATATACTATAAATATACTTTCACTCTCTAAAAACCCTTTGTATCCCAATACTCCATTGTTAATTAATAATAATTAGTTTAACGCACGCAGGGTTATTATTAAATCAAAAACAACTAAAGAACATATACTGCAAAGTGTAGCTATACTATTAGTTAATATTTATATTGAAATTATCTCGTCTTTTTTTCTTTCAGTCACTTTCTCTTTTTATATTATCTAGTTGCTTGCGGCATGTGTTAGCTCATAGAAAATGTAATACGTAGACATAGAAATAAATAAAAAAATACAATACACGAGAGAAAGGCTTGCACCCTTGTGAATAGTTAAATGCTGCAGTTAGTAACAAGCAAACTACAAATGGCTAGCATCTACTTGTCTTTTAAATTATTCAAACGGGGTTACGTTAAGTATTAATGAATATTGTTGATATAAAAAACAACATCACTTATTTGCGAAACAATTTGTTTTACATTAAAATGATAATGCAAAAAATAAAAAAAAATAATAATAATATAAACGTGACACTGATTAAATATGATAAATTGTCAGGATGTCCCCCATAAATAAGACATCCTCACAAAAAATCTAAATCTTTTAAATACCCCTAATGTAGCGACTCAGTATTGTAAAAATAAAAGTAACAAATGATTAAAAGAAGATTGATTTATACCCAAAATCCAGAAAGACTGGACATAAACACTTAAATTTTATTTTCTTAATATGTGTGCTTAATATGTGTGCTTATAACTAAATATAGTGACTATATACATATATACATGGGTATTGGATGTATATTTGAAAAAATATTAAAATAAATATATGAGAGCTTAAATGTTTATGGCATCTTTTTATTTCATGGTTCGTTTAATAATCTTCAGTATAAACCACAACTTTTTAGTTGTGGTTGGTTGTATTTTATATCAAAAGGAACTAGAGAAGCGAAAAAGAAAAATTTATAAATGCGACAAGGGAATAATACCCAACAATTATATTATGTAAGGGTAGATCCCATTTACAAGATAGCTGTGACTCATGACAAATTTACGAAAAAATATGCTATCGTTTTTTTTTTTTTTCTTTTGGTTATCACTATTTTGATATGTATCTTTTTTTTCTAGATTTCGACTTGTGACTTTGGTCTCTTGTTCTGAATAATCTCGAATTTAGGGGAGTGGGATTTAAAAAAGTATTTTAGCTAAACGATGAGTATTTGATAGGTGCTGTACTTAACTTTTGTTACTGTAATCCTTTGAGATGTATAAGTTTAAGATAAATATGTACAAAGTAAAATATCTAGATCAAAAGTCTGATCAACTGTCTCATTAAACAGTCAGAATGTTACGGACGTGTGTCTTGAGGTGGATCCATCACAAGTTCTTGGACGGATTATTAGAGATGAGGTTGAGAGTTGTTGGGTTGCCGGGTTGTAACCAGCCCGAGGGTGAATATGATGGCAGTCTCTTGACAAGAACACTCATTCAAAAAGGGTTTCAGATAACTGTGGTAACTTTAGATTTCCTTTGTATATTATATACACTGTTTATATATATGTATATATATTTTAATCTAAATTTATAAGGATAAAAAAATTTTTCAGAAAAATTCGTTATGGCAGACAAGTATTAAAATAAAATTATCAAGTTCAAAAGCGCTGATGATGCTTTATAATCACTTAATTCCGTATAACTATTTTGACTCACTCTAAATACATAAGTTATCATGTCAATTGTCACGTATCACATATGATGGTTCGTAAACATTAAGAATCAAATGAATGTTTGAGATGAGACTTTTAGATTTGCTAACGTTTTTTTTGATAAAAATATTTAAAGATGTTCTATAGGATAAGGACCGATCGATAAAATTATCGAGAAGGTTTAATTTCCTTTTGTTAGTTGACATAATAGTCGATACAGTGTACCAAGAATGCTCAACTCGTACAAATAAATAAAAGAAACAATAAATAGGGATGCTAAATGTGTAGATGTGGGTGGATGGATATATAAATTTTATGAAAGATGTGGATAATATAACTATGGGGAGATTGGTAGGTTGCTCCTGAACGACAGGTGGGATTTATCATCGGCAAAGTTACAAGAGTTTTCCGAGAAGACGAGTTTCCGTGAGCGTCTTTTGGACGTTTGTTGCGACAGCTGCAAGAGAATTATCGGGTTATGATGAGTACAGGAGAAATGGAAAGATGGTAAGATGGAGTACTGAGACTCTTTGTAATATATATATGGAATATATTGTGAAGGAATAACGTCGGCCAAAAGGTTAAGAAATATAAATTTACGAATAAAATTTATGTTTTTAAACATTAAATGAAGAGATAGAAAGATTATACTTTTATAGCAGATTAATCTTTTCACTTTAAAATCAATTTTCAATACTAATACGAAAACTAGACAAAGTTAAACTATAAAATATATAAAAAAACTTTGTTTGGTTTTTGCTGTTGTTGTTGTTGTTGTTGTTGTCTATACAATACTAAACCAGACATTTAATCGTTCAATTGGTGATACTTTGACATTACCATGATAGAAATGTCATTCCAACAGTATGGCTTTGATGTTTAATCAATTATTCTCTTTTACATTCATTTTACTAACAGAAAGTTATCCTATTTTATACAGAAAAGAAAAAAAAATATACAATATCTGATCGATCGTTTATTTCCGATAATGTACAATAATACATTTTGTATATTGAAAAAATTCAACCTTGCGGAGCTTTTTTATATACATTCAAAAAATGCAAAAAAAAAAAAAAAAAAAACGATGCCACACTAAAAAGACATTCCTTTTAAATATTTTTAATTTGAATATTTAAAATTTTTTGTTGACATAAAAGCTGAGAATTTAAAAATATCACAATAAAGAGGATAAAAAAATTTTTTAATCTAAATCAATGAAATTCTGTTGAAATAAAGTTTACCTCAGCTTTTCTTATTTTCTTGTGCATTAAATTTATAAAAGACGCCGTGTAAAGAACAGTACATCATTTCCCGACACTTATTGACTCTTAGGCCTGAATGGAAAAATAGGCTGCCAAGGGCATTTAGCATCATTTGTAACTCAAGCCATGGTATGTGTGTATGTGCATATAAATGTGAGCATCGAGTATACCATAACTTTTATGTACCTGAACGTGAGATCTCATTCTACACAAACTCAATGGCGATGGTGAAAATAACAAAAAAAAAAACAGGAGTTGTTTAAATGAAAAATCGCTTGAAATTTTGGACGAACACACTCTTACACCAGTAGTACGTCGTCAAGTTGACTCAATAAAAGGGTGACTCGACCCTCGTGAAATAGCAGAAATATTTCAAAATGTTGTAGAGTGCTTCGATAATTTATTTTAGGAAAAATATGTTGGAGGGTAGTTTTTTTTTTTTTTTTTTTAATTTTTTGTTAGAAAACAATTATAAAAATAAATTTAAAAAATTTAATTTATAAAAAGACGCTTTAGTCTATGTGATTTGATAGAAAATGACCGTAACTTTTTTCCTGTTGGGAATAACTCAGCACAGCATTAACCTTTTTTTGCTTATATATTATCATGTCTTCTAATAGTAGTAGCTCAAAAAAGACTTGTAGGAAATCCGCTCTAGAACATTTAGGTTTAAGTTAAGTGGAGTAAAGTGAATGATAGTGAAGGAAATGCATTACATATATTCTTAATTTTATAAATATCAAATTTATATCGTAAATAATGAAGAAAATAAAATTTGTGGAAACTAAAATCATATGTTATGTTAGGATATATAAAAAGTGAGAGTATGTGAGTTTGTAGAGATAGGCACTGGTACGCCGCGTGCAGTAGGATTAAACTCGATTCGTGACAAAGAGAAGAGCTAAAGTCACGAGTTTGCCGCGAACGAGAGAACGCTCGTTGCCGGTGGATTAGCTCTCAGGCCCCCGCGGAGTTGAGTCTCGTAAATTGTCTCTTACACAGACTAAACAAGTAGACTTGTGAATACGCAAGCGCGTCTACCGCGGGGCTTAATGATAATTTCTCATCGAGTTGTATATAGTATGTAGTATATAGTATACAGTACATAGTATATATAGTATATAGTATCCGACAATCTCTGTATTAGTAGCTTCACTGTAAAACCCCCGAGTTAAAGGATAAACTTGCCTAGAATATATCCCTAGCTCCTGCGAATAAGTCTTGAGAAAACATTAAACTTTTCATCACAAACTTTTTATATCTATTATATAGTCTTTAAATAAATATTATTCTTACCTTCACATTTCATTAATTCATTAATTCCCTAATTCATTTCATTTATCTTTAAACTTTTTTATCATTCAAACCAACCGCTCAGTATTATAAATTAACAATATATACTGTAAATAACTTTAATAAACGTTTTACCTGATAACAATAGTAATAATTATATATATTTTTAAATTTATTTATTTATGTATCGATATATGTATAATATAAAGCGGCGTCTTGTCGATAGTCACAACAAGTTAGGACGTTTTGTAAAAACTCTGACGATACCTTTCATTCTTCGAGTTTTTTTAAAGACTGGTATAGTCCAAATAGAGGAAGAGAGAGAGAGAGAGAGAGAGCGAAAAAAGAGTAGAGCCAGATTGTCAGAAGCAGAAAAACGCTCTCGACATCTTTGCAGTCCAATGTTACTGACATGAGGCTTCTACACAGTAGTACATACATATATTTTTTTTTTTTTTTTTATATATTTCTTGTGGTATTGCAGCTTTGTCATATAAGTTTATATCTAAGCTACAACAAAATTCTTATATTCGAATAGAGATTTATATTTTGATATTTTCCTTTACAACATAATAAAACAAAATATATTGTAATTATTGTAATTGACAAAATTGTGAATTAGCAATATATCATTTAGTGTACTTGTATCAGTAATTATAATCTATAAGAGATATTGTTATAGATGTTAAATTTATTGATATGATTGGAAATATTAATATCTTTAATTCGGTAATATAATATATAATGTACTAACAATAACAATATATTGTAGAGGATTATATTGATATTGTTGATAGACATATTTAAAGATTATTAATTATCATCAGAATATAATATATAGATATAGATATTTTGTATGAGAAGCTTTAACATATTAATAATAGATTAGTCGTTATGAATTATTAAATTTAGTTAAACTAACAGCTATGTTTCAGTTATAAATTTACGTCGATAAAATATATTATATAATAAATGTCTTCATATATATTTTATAAAATAATCAATTGTCATAAATTGATATTCCATAGTTTGTAACCTATTACTAGTCGGATGTCTGTCAGTACTTGAGCTACTCCACTTAATGTAGGTAAGAATATCTTATAATCACCCCCCACTTAATAATAATAATATTAAATTAATTAGTATTATAAAACTGTAACATATTCATAGTAATTGAATAATTATTAACAATAAGATTGTTGTTGTATGATTGACAAAAATTAATATTAATATAAGTTATTTGTATATATGTGTATTATATTATTATTAGCATTATGTGTGATGTGTGTGTTGTGTATATGTGTACATTGTAAAGAGGATTTCCATGTTCTAGACTTGGTTTATGCATATTACAGCAATCTGTCCATCATTCAAAGTCCCTTGAACTAGATGCTCTCGAGATCTGGCGATCTGTATATACATATATTTATATATACATACAAGAATTTGATACCTATATAGTTATATAACTATATATGCCACATTCGCATTTTCCTATTCCGTCCGAGTAATCGTCTCTATTAACAAAATCAGCTAGATACCTATAGATTTAATCTTGACTGACTTGATTATTGATTAAACTATTTTATTTTTATAAAAATAATGTAATTTTTGTTAAAAAAACTATGGATACTTGTAACTCCCGTCAACTGTAACTAGCTCTATACAATAACAACTTTAAAAAGAAAAAAAAAAACCTTTGTTTTATATGTCATGGATATATGTATATCTTTATAAATATAGATAGTTTAATATACTGGCAACTATCTAACTAACTCTGACTGAACAATTTGAAATGATATTTCTATAAATGTCGCGGTTACTAACGACGATCGATCCATGCACCTAAAATGTATTCAGACGGGAAATAAAGTCGGTCAGGTCGATGATCTCTGCTGGTATCCATCAAATTAATTAATTTCATAATAAACTCATCTATTATTCAATAGTCACTAGTCGCTAATTATTTCATTATCATAGAGAGACATATCTATTGTAATATTAACGAAATTTTTATTTTTATTTATTTTTTTATTTCTCTAATAATATAATAAATTAAATATTTATATAAGAATAATTTTATTTTTTAAGCCGTTGATAAAAATAATCAATATTCTGTCAAGTTTAAATATTATTGAGATTCGTGACTATACGACTACATTTTCTAAATTTAAGACTTTTACAATATTAATTTAATTAATTATCCTAAAAGATTTAGTTTTTAGTGGATGACGCAATTTATGCATTTAAAATAATTTATAATTTATAATACGATTTATTTTAAATTGAAATTAATAAATTTTTCAAGGTATAAATGACAAATTCAAATGCTTGAAAAAATAATATTTATAATAATAACTTTTTAAAGTTTGACAAAGACATGAATTTCTTAAAGTTTTACAAACTAAAATTACTTGACAAGACACTTTTCCAAGTGTTTGAAATGTCAAGTGCATTGTTTGTCGTCGTTGTTAAATTGACTGAATTTTTTTCATAAATAAATATAAATATATAAATAACTCAGAGAGCTGAAAGTAGACAGAGTAATGTCGTGAAAGGGGTTACGTCCAAGATAAATAAATAATAAAATAAAAATAAATTTCGATTTGTAGTGATAGGAGAAAACATAGACTAAGTGTTTTCAATATTTATCGATTCCCACTTTTGGGATGTTCTTTAAATGAATCGAACGATTGGTTGTGGATCGTCGCGACGCCCGGTGGGTTATGTTATACTATTTTTTTGTTTTTTTTTATTTTTTTGGCTCAATGCCAACAAAAGCATTCAGCTAGATAGTTCGATGGAGTGTGCAATGGCAATTCAATTTTACCACTTAATCGTTGAAAATATTGCTCTTACTCTATGCCTGACTTATCTCGATGGACAAGTATACCAATTCTTTGTTTCTTTTCTTTATTATTTATAATGGACAGCTGCCAATCTTACAGATGCATCTTAGAAAATTTATTTTTGTATCTTCAATACACTAACATATTATTCTGGATATATCATAGTAATTTTAAAATATAATAATTCAAATTATACTCTGAATTATTGATATTATTAGTACCTAATAATAATTAACTATTGAAAACAATATTAATTAGCTCAATACAAACGGAATGAATTATCAGTGCTTTGAACTATATTAATTTATTATTTCTCATTTTTTAAGTTAAATATATAATTGTATAATACAAAGTTCCCAATATGATTATTATGGGGACAATATATCTATGTGTTATTTTATCATTTAAAAATTTAACTTATTATATAACAATACATCAATAATAATAGATTATTAATTATCAAGTAACTGTTGAATGGATACCATAATATTCAGATTATCTAAATACTAATCGACAATATAGATAATAATTTATCAATGCTTATTTGTATTAAACTCAAAAGCATCATTATGTAAATGATGTTGTAATCAAAGAGTTTAATTTCACTATTGATAACTAGTTGACTGAGCATTTATATATAACAAATAGTGGATCTATTTGAATATATAGTGATTAAATAAAAGCATTAGTTAATAATCAGTGAGATATACATTTAACAAACGGATTTATCACTGATAAAAAATCATACTCATGGGAATGCATAATGAGAATAAGGGTGGAAGGTTAAATAACTTGAATAACACAAGGCAAATAAATAGATTATTACTCTATATATTATGGTATGTATACGTAACACAAGAAGAATATCAGGGAGAGTTGAATTTATTTTATGGAACACGCGAACTAAAACTGCGTTAAATATTTCTTAGTATTTGTATCGGTAAATGTTTTTTTTTTTTTTTTTTCAGCTGTGTGGGTTTTAAAAACGCCTCGTAACCATATTTATTGTGTCCAAGTGATTTTATATAGAGGAGTGTAACTATAATATACACGCAAACTTTTTAAAGATACTTATAATTATTATTATTATATGGATGAATAATATTGACCAAACTATTATATAGGTACTACGATGTGAATAGAAATAATAATAAAATTATTTTATTTTAATTTAGTTTACAGATAATAATTAAATAAATTATTTAATAAACTCAATGTATATGCAAGTTTTTGCAGAATAATAAAAAATAAAGTCAATTTGTTAAGTGCACTCATCCATTTGTCTGCCAGTCAACAAAAACATTACTCCGAACCGAGGATACTGCTTCGAAAAACACCCACGTAATAACTCTAACGAAAACAAAAAAAAAAAATATAAATAATTGCTGTATTTTTATGAAAACCTCGAAAAATTTATCAACATATATATAACAACAAACTAATACACAGGATATATTAATTTAGAGTGGAAATTTGATTAATTTTTTTTTTTTATTATTATTTTTAATACTATCAGATGTATCCTGTTGTCACAAATTGAATATTGGATATCGATAGAGGTGACTATTATATTCTGATATGGCGTCAGTTATATGTACACTTAATCATTTTTTATATCTTTTTATTTATGACGTAGACATTAAAGTGACATTATATTTTTATTATTATACATTTTAAAATTTTTATCATAAATGATAACTAAATGTATTTATATTTTTTATAGATAAAAATTTAAATATATTTTATTTTTCGTTTCAAGGATCAGATTTACAATTGTTTTAAATTTAATAAAAGTGAAAATAAAAAAATATAATTAATTGTAATTAAATTTAATTATCATGATGTGCACATAACATTTCTAAACTGGTATCTCTCATATCACACGAAAGATCTAACAGAGCATATATAATATGTATAGTAAAACAATGGAATGGAATGCTTATGTCGAATTCGCGATTCAAGCTCTCCTTTCCTCTGCTCTCCTTCGCTTCTCTTCTCTTCTCTTCTCTCTACTCACACTGACATGGGTATTTCGCGTTTCAATTAATTCCCACAAAGCCAGCATATAGTCAGTATGGACCTCTGGCCATCATGTTTACAAATAAACACAATACAAAATTAAATCCACTGGGTAAAGAAACAAAACAATACAATATATAAATGTAACTTTTATTTACCACAAACAAAACACATACATGTTTATTTTCATTTTATTTTGTTTTATTTACAACTAATTAAACCCTAATGTTATTGATTAATAATAATTTAAAAAAAAGCAATTATTTAATTAATTTACTTTGTAATTCGAACAACAGTAGATATTCTATACCAATAATTTGTCTCGTTTGAAATGATATTGTATTGCGTCATACGCATTGTGTTTCAAAGTAAATTAATCTCTCTATGGTCAATTCAACACCTTTTAAAAAATATTTAAATAGAAAAAAATTAATTTACTTAAATTATTAATGTAATATAATAAATTTTTATAACAAAGAATCGGTGATTGCTTTAGATATATATATAAATATATAACGCTGGTCAACAACCTCACAACAAAAATAAAAACTTGTGGAAAACATGTCAAACGGAAAATCCACCGCTAAAAAATTGAATTTACAAACTTGTTTCGATATTGATAAATATTCTAGTCAGGTTTTATTTTTTACGAACAATAAATGTTATGAAACCAAGTGTTGTTTTTTTTCTATCAACAGAAATAAAAAATAATTATTTGAAATTGTTATTTCCGGTCTATACAGAAAGTGTTAAGCATCTACTTTACTACTTTGGAGGCTCTCGAGATGGTTGAGTTGAAAGTTGAATCTGTAGAAGCCCTAAAATTCGTCAGTGTGTAGTGCGTCGACGGTTGTCAGTCAGTGATTTTGTGTGTACAGAGAGACAGGAAAATGGAAACGGTACACTGCCCGCAAAATAACAAAGCCGAATCCCAGCAATGCTTTGTAATAGCGGTAGTAGCCTACCATCCAGTGGCATACAGCATACAGCGTACAGCATACAGCAGTAGTGTCAGTGATGTACAAGTAGTAGTAGGCCACAGGAACTACAGCAACTACAGGAACTACAGCAACTACTGTAGCTCTCGCCGCCTTTCTCGTCTGGCTTTTCAAATTAAACATGTAGTTTAACGACGTCTCTTCTACCATCAAGCATCACCACCTACACTTCCTCCTCTTTCTCTTTCTCTCTTTTTACTTCCCCACTCTGTACTCTCCTCTCCGAATTCAACATTTACCATCCTTTCTATCTTTTCCAATGTCCGTTCGCGAGAAATAATACATACGAGGAGACTAAAATATATTCACTCGTAAACTGACAGATTTAATGCATCTGCATTTTCTTCGTTGTATTTTTTGAATATTTTAATTTATTATTATTATTCAAAATTTATTTACTTATTTTTCGAGGCAACAAAAAAATAAAAACTCTAGAGATTCAGTAATTTATTATATTTATTAATCTCATGGGATTTAAGTAATTTATTTATTATTCATTTTAAAACTTGTAGAAAATAAAAAAAATAAAAAATTTGTAAAATAGTTTAAATGTCAAGAGAGAGAGAGAGAGAAGTAAAATATATTTTTAGTATGCAACAGTTGCATTATTATTATTATGACATTTGTTATAATATCATAAGATCATGACAAAACAACGAGTTTTCTCACGGGTATCGTTTAGGAATATTATCCGAAAAGGGTTACCACCACCCAAGCCCAAGAATAGCACCTGAGGGTACAACTATAAAATTCATCCCCTTTTGTTCTGCCCTGTTCTGCCCGTTCGTGACCTTTATAGCTGTTTCTCAACTCTCAGCTTGTGTATGTCTTGAATCCAGTTTCACCAATACGTTTTAAAATATTTTAATTTATTTTAATTATTTGTCATTTCCTTAATTTTTATTATATTTATTCATCATTTTTTTATTATATACGATATGAAAAATTCTCTTTGAAAAATAATTTTCCATTCATTTTAAAAATTTAATTTCAGTAAAAAAAAATGTATATAGAATAAAAGCTTTTAGAATTTAAAGTCGTACAAATTAATAAAATAAATAAAAAATTATTAAATTACTTTTTTAACTTTTTGCTAAGAAAATTACGGATATTTTTAGTGGTTTTAAAAAATTTAGATTATTCTCTTTTATCACGTTTTTAAGATTTTTTTTTCTATCATGTTATTTTCATTAGGTACAACTTATTACTTATCTCATGGTACATTTCACGTATAGCTCGAAATATTCACCGTCGAATTATAAACGATATACATATATAACGCTTTCAGTTTCATTTCCAGCCAGTGAATTCAAAGTACAATTAAGCTTGTAGCCATTAAAAATTCACCAGCCGGCTCTCATAATACGCTACTGATGGTGAGTCTCTACTTTCCAACCATCCAACATAGCAGACAGCACACAAGTATCCTGGTATATATATATATATATATATATAATTTGTCTACATTGGCAAGGACCTAAAATTTTACCCGTAGAATTACGCGACGCTCTTTGATGGGATTTCAGTTAGGTACTACACGTTGACCGATAATACTAAATCTAGAGCTTTTATACTCTCTCATTTTATTTTAACGATATTACATAAAAGATACTTATAAATTTTATGTTAAGACAGATTAAAAAAAAAAATTGATTTTTTTGTCTGTCAAAATTATTACAACTATAATTTTAACTATGAAATACAGGTAATAGAAGTTATTTATTTTAAAAAAAAAGTCATTAATGATGAATACTTGAAGATGTGATGGAAAAATGTCATAAAAGCGTTTATTTCGTTTTGACAAATTGTAAAAGAAAGCAAGATTGAAAAAAGGTTAAGTAAAGAATGAAGAAAAAAAGAGAGTATATATTGCGGCAAATGCCAAGTCCTTGGTACGTAACAAGACGTTTGATGGACGTACTTATACTCCTGGGGGATGAACTGTGAGGCGAGGGTTGATGAAATTGCTAAGTGGGTCAGGTATTCTACAGATCTGATGCTCTTCTGATGCTGTTCTGATGCTGTTCTGATGCTACTCTGATGCCACCATCTCTAGAGACTTGGATTGTTTTTACTTTTTACTTTTTAAATTATTCTCTTTAATAATGCTTTACTGCAATAATTTATATTATAATAATAATGACTGTTATCATTATTGTTTTTTTTATAATTATCTTTCATAAATATGTTTTTATTATGTATTTATTAATTAAAGTTTACAATTACTTACATAAAAATAGAACTATATTAAATTAAAATTTTAATAAAGTCATTTTGAGTCAGACTATGACTGTTTAAATATTTAAACGCCGTTTATAAATTATATTTAAAATTAATGTTTCGCCTACAAACACATCACGCATGTCGCTTTTCAAATATTCATTTAAATGTATATTATTGTGTATATTTTTATGCTGTCTTTAGCCGATCAGACGTTCAGAAAAAAGGGTTCACATAAGTTTTATCTCTTTTTGATTATAAGAATAGACGTTAATTAATGTCATAAATTTGTAACAAGTTAATTTCGTAAGTTTAATCGAGTTTGCATATTATTTAATAAAAAAAAATGTTTAAAATTCAAAAATGCTTTGGGAAAAAAAAATTAATTAAAAACTTAAAAAATTATCCTATAGGGAAAAAATAATCGATAAAATAATTTTTTTGTTAAAAAAATTTCTTTCACTAAAATAACTTTAATTAATGTATAATATCATTTTACTGGAATGTTGGATAAAAATCGGAATATTATATCTCTTTTAATTAAAAACTCGATGGTATTTAATATAAAAAAAATTAATCTTTTTTAATGGCATCCTTATCACAGCCAAAGGGAGTTTTAAATTCTTGTTAGAATAATAATATTGCTGAAGAATTTAAAAAAAAAAAAATAAATAAAGTTATAAGCACAGAGTTGAAGTAACGTCATTCCAAGTTAATTATACACACAGTAAAATATTTTAGCCGCTAATCCTAGAGAGTTATATTGGACGCGTTTAACCCTGGTTGGACTCTCTGGGGACAAAAGTCGAGCCCCCATTCGCCTGCCCACCCGCCTGAGGGGTTAGAGATTAAGTAATCGAAACACTTTTTAAAAGTTTTATGAGCTTCATACTTAACTAAAAGTTTAGATGCCATTATTTCCAAAAACAAAATCCGTTTCTTTTTTTATTCTCTTAAAAAATTAACATATTTGGATAACTTTCAAAAAGTTATTGAATCAATATTTAATATTTTTTTTGTATTCAAATTTAAATAGATAAGTAAATTTTTTTTCTATATAAAAGTCTAAGTCTGCATAAGATATCGATAGATGACATAACAATTGAGTTTCTGAGATACACGAGACAGCTTGTCGTTTTCAAGATTACTATCGCTGACGTCTGAAAGAGGGGCGAGTTTGTAATTCCATATCATACATAGATATAGATATGTATATATGATGAGAATTGGAGTATAATTCACCGATGGACTAAAGTCTAAACCCTAAATTCTATATTCTATAGATAGTAAACTATAGAGAATGGAATATGTATAGCGAAGTTTGCAATATGGAAAATCAGTCTAAGGATAATCATGAGATTTACCAACTGGATATAACAAACAAAGATAAAATATAATATTACAAATATGTAACTGATATCGACTCTTATAAGTCAGTTGAAATATATAATATTCAAAAGTTTGGTTTATTATCTAATGGAAATAAAATGTTATATAATTTAAAACTGTAATGAAAAATAGATTAAGTAAAAGATTGACAGATTAAATAAAATAAATAATTTAATTGACAGACTGAAGGATTGTGAAGAAGATTAAGTATTAAAGTATATACGAGATATCAAATACAATTACGTGTTATCTACAGAAAACTATTATAGCTTTTTTATTTTTTTTTTCAAGATGTCAACTTATTTACGTTGTAATCCATTACGAACTATCAATTAATTAATTATCATTAAATCTTAGTGTTTTATTTTTATGTATTGTGATTACATGTACGGAACGTTTTAAAGTTTATTGTGTATGATAAATTTATTTTTATTTCATTAACGTTTATCACAACAATGAAGATATACAAATAAGTTAAGTATTATATTTGAAACTAATGGCATCCACTCAGAGTTTAATCTGGTTAATTAATAGTACTCGTTTATTACTTTATCCTGGTCTACTACTGTAGTATTATATTTTGTAACCCTTTTGTGTTTCTCTTTCGCATTGTTCACCTTGGGGTTTTTATGTTTTATATTCTATATACATAGCATACTACCTGATATGTGTTAAGAATAAAAAAAAATAATAAATATTGTAGTGTTTATAAGATTAAATAATTGCAAAACAATAAATATATTATGCCTGACTATACAGGATTTAATGTCTGGTAGTTTTCCGAGTTAATTGGTCGGTAAGCAAATATTAATATTAATTCACTAACAGCTGACCTCTTGTGGGATGTTGGCTACCGGCTATATACTCACACAAATACAACCATGAAAGAGACATTAAACAAGTTTATAAGATAGTTATGGGTCCTTAAATGATAGTAAAAATAATAATCAAGTAAATATGTTGTATTAATTAAGTGTAGAATAAAAAACAACGATATAAAAGTATAAATGAGATTGAGAGAAACAAAAAATTTGAATAAAATTTTTTATCGCATTCTCTTGAGAGGCTTTTCATCGTTGTCGTTTTCCTCGTCTTTGTAGTAGTGTGTGTAGTGAAAAATAAGTATATAGTATGTGTGTATGTGTATGCCTTAGGCCTCCTTTTTGCCTGTTTTACATTTAAAACGCATTACCAACTGGCCGATTCAAATCCCCGACTACGACACACTACGATAAAATGAAATTAATGGTTTTAGCCAACCGATTTCCAGATATATCGACAAAAGTATTTGTTGAGGGTGACTAGTGAGAGCTTACTGTGATTGTGTGCTATATATTGTATTATGTTGTATTGTATTGTGTTGATTGTGTGAGTATAGAAGCTATATATATAGGTATATGCCGTATATACGATAAAACACTGTAAAGAAAGTACACTGCAGTATGCTATAGCAGAACAAACGTTAAAAGTGAAACTTTAAGTTAACGAGTGCTTATCAAGATTACCGGTATATATGTATATATACAAAAGCGTGATCGTTATGCCCAGGTTTAAAATACTTGGCTCCATTAGGTATAACAATGTCAACCAAATGCATTTATATACATATACATATATACAATTTATAACGTTATGAATAATTAGAAAAATATATAAGTATTTGAATATTAATATACTATTATTACTGATAGTGCGTTGTTTGATTATTGGGGGTTAATTAATGAGAGTATAGTAGTGAATCTTGAAGCATTTGGTTTGGCAGTATATAGGGAGTATAGTATTACTATTAATCATATTGATCATAGTTTATTGCAAAACCGCACAGTATCCATATATTTATATACATATATGAAAAGGAGAGAAGTAAATTGGTGCCTGAACACTAAATACCAAAATACAGTTTCCATTGCATAGTATTGTAACCTTCCCTTTGGCGTTACTCGTAAACTCTCCCCCCAAAAACTAAATCTCTCTTACTCTCTCTTTCTCTCTCTCTCTTTCGTAATTCTCTATATACTATATACCGACAAAATAACCCACACCCATTCCCACACCTTTTGTCCCAACTAGGACCATACAACGTTGGATCTGGCACGTTGTTGCCTCCGGGGTCACCCGACGAATTGCGAAACGTTCCACCAGACGGACCTATATATATATCTATATATATATAAACTAGGGTTGGAGGCTACACAGTTATTGCATTAACTCATCATTGTCATTTTTATCACGTGCCCACTTGAATCAACAGAAAAACTACCGGTGGACAATTGTGCATTTCATATATATATGTATATATATAAAGGTAAAAACCTTTAACGATCAGAATTCACGCAGTTAAAGCAGGTTGTTTTTACACATCTCTTCAACACTCAGACCTCTACACATAATATTACTATTGTTTTTATTCCTTTGTACCTTTGTTGTGATGACATTGTACGATAATTACTTTTGTAATTACAACCAGTAAATTTTTATATCATTATTATTATTATTATTATTATGATTGCAAGTGGTCTAGCCTCTTAATATTTTATGTCAAAATTAAATCCATAAAATAAGTAAGTAGACTACAGATATAAGTATACCATCATTTAAAATTTATAAAAACGTTAAAATAAAAGAAGAATTTATTAAACTATAAAATAATTTTTATTGGACTTTAAATAACGTAAAAAATATATAAATTTACATACATAAGAGTATGTAGTTACTTTAGTACATATATGCATGTACCAGAATAAGTTTTTTTCCCTTTTCGAATTGTCAATAGCGTCAATAGAATGGTGAGAGTTACGAGTGTCTCTACCGTCTCTACGATCGTATTATGCATCTACGGCATCTACACAACACCCAAGATTACTAGTGTAGTCTAGTATAGCTCTAGTATAGCTCTAGTATAGCTCTAGTGTACTATAGGATATTTGTCGGTGTCGTCGGTGTCACTGGTATCGTCGTTGTCGTGAACAGGACGAGAGGTGGATGAAAGGTTCTTGTGTATATTTTATCCCTCCTAAGAGACACCGAACGAACCATACCATGGACTACAGTCGGTTCGTTCGCTCGTTCGTTCGTTCGCTTAGTTCTTGTTGCATCAGGAGATAGTAGTGGCAGTAGAGGTAAAGCTGAGTAGAGTAAAGTGGAGTGGAGGGTGAGTGGGTGAGTGGGTGGGTCCGGTAATAAACTTCAGGACCTCACCTATATATAGACGAGTTTCGAAAGGACGTGCTGTAAAGCGTGAAATTCAAAGGGAATGTGAGATCCCGCGGCATGAATCCTTTAAAGCTCTCACTCGAGTGTACTCGAGAAAGAGTAAGCTAAGCTTTGTACTTTATGTATGTATCTTACACTATGTACCTTTATATACATCTACATCTATATACCTATCATTCTAGTATCCATACAAGTAACAAGTAAATTACTGCTCGGTCATTAAATTGGGAAGTAAGTTATTTATGTAAATTTAATTTAAGAGAGGTCGAGAAGGCTTTGATTTTTTTTTTATCATTAACTTTTTAATTTAGAAAATATATACATATATTAAATATATGTTAATGTTAGACAGAATCTAAGTTTGTACTATAAGGTTAAGCTGCTACATTCGTTTCTGTGGTGTAGTTGGTTATCACATCTGCCTAACACGCAGAAGGTCCTCAGTTCGAACCTGAGCAGAAACAATTTTTTTTCTATTTTTTTTTCATTCATTATCAATATTTTTAGAATAAAGCAAAATAATTATAAATAATTTATATTTACCATATAATAAATAAATAAATAAATAATAGACTAAAAATTATTTTTTTTAATTGAAAACAATTTTTTTTTTTTTCTTTTTTTCATTAAATACAATAAGAATTTTTTAAAAAGTTATCGAATGAATGGATGATGAAAGAGGATGGTCAATCAAACGCGTTTGTTCTAATAGATCCAAGAGTCAATGGAATTAAATCGTGCTGAATACGCAAGTCAAGAATATAACGAATACTGTCCGCAACCTATATACTCGAAATAGTTGGCTTATATATATATATATATATATGTGGTGGATTGTATAGGTCGTGTGTAAATCCGTCGGTCACCATTACTAAGCATTGTGTCTGCGGTTCCAAGCGATTTGTACCCTTTCCGACCATACGTTAGGGGCATTTATTAAAGTTGCTACTAGATTTTGATATTTAAACTTTCTTTTTAATTTTAAACTTTATTTGCGATTACTTTTTTTATATGCTGATTGTATCTTTTATAATCCATATGTGATGCATGCAATTAAAACAAACAATAAAAAAGTGTTTATTCTGTTATATTTTTTTAATGATCCACAGTGTCATGAACTTTACCCAACAATAACAATAACAACAACAACAACACGACAGAGAGTTTACTAAGCATACACATAAGTAACAGTTAAGATATCATCAAAAAATGTCCGACATTTCAAAGTGTTGAACACATTAATTAAATGACTCGACAATTTTATTTTTATTTAAACTTTTTTTTATGCTTTCAAATGTCTAGACGTCTGCTAAGTTAATTCTTGCGATTAATTTTTTTCTATTAAGTTTTTATAAATGTAAATTATTTATTGCTTTGGAGATATTTTTATAAGTGTAATAAAAAATAAAAAAAATTATAACTATAATAATAATAACGAATTTAGGTATAAAAATAATACTTATATCTGGTTACAAAAGTGATAAAAGATAAAAAAAAAATCATGGGTTTATCGGTCTGTGATAGTCAATTATTTAGAGATAGCCGAGGTGGGAGAAAATGACGTGAAAGAACGTTAAGCATTCCAAGACAGCCAGTGGATGAACTATGGATGGACTACAAGTAAAGGGGAATAATATTATATGCATCTATATACGGTTTCCCTGACTCTTTTGCTGACCCTTTTCCATGGCAGTCAGCGCGTACCCTTAACACACTCAACCACCCTATCCTAATGACTAGGGTCGTATAAGACCGGACATTTCAATAAACTTTGGCAAATACCAAACGAACCACTGTGACCACTACCTTTAACTTAACGTGTTCAGCACTTTTACGCATATTTAAGTCCCTTAATTTAACCCACCATGGGTTCCAACAGCCAACAATCACAGTAGTTAGTTAAAGTAATAATTTATTTTTTTAAATTGAGTAAACAAAATCAAAGTTATAGTTTTTTTTTAATCACGAGAAGAAACGAAAATTTATAGCAATTTGATTTTTGTATTGTAGAGTATACTCATGATAAATTTTTAAAGAATATAAATATAATAAAAGATATAAAAAATGAAATAAGAAGAAGAAGAAGAGAAAATAAAAATAATGATGAAAATTCGATATCCGTGAATTCACGATGAAATGGTCTAGTAATATTGGAACATATCACGCTGATCGGACCAAGTAAATTTAACCGGAAATTCAACTCTCGGTTCGAAGGTTCTCAACGTTTCTCTATACACGTTGAGTTTCCTCTATTAATCCAAAAGTTTCCTGTTCAACTTTCATCAATATCCGAACCACTAATTGCCAAATAATAATATTATTATTATTATTAATTAATTAACGACTCATAATTATTAAACCTATTTTCAAAATTTTATTTCTCAACTCCATTAACATTTTTCATCAGATAAAATTAATTAATAGCAATTAAACTATCAGTAGTTATTATGATCATAACTTGAATTTAAGGTAAAGATAAAAAATTATATCATTAGAAAAAAAAAGGAAATAAAAGTTATAAAATTGGTGAGAACCACTTACAATTTCTAGTTACTATTTTATCAATTTATCTGCCTAGCTATATATATGTATCAACTCAATAGACTATAAGATATATAAAAGTGAAGGAAAAAAACCAATACACCGCCTATGAACCTCTCTATACATATATACAGATATATAAAAATCTGAGTGTGAGTATTCTCGTTTTTTTTTTTTTTTAGCTCGAAGAAGCTATTTTACCATCCTACCTATCGAGTTTGCGGATCCTGATGTGGATTTTTCTCTCATTCTTTCTACTTGTCCAGACTCACTCGAAATCTATCGGCGGCCTATGGTTCGTTTATTGTATCTAGATGAAACAAAATCCAAGTGAGTGGACGAATCGATACAATCTTTCGTTTCAAGTGGGATATTTTGCCCACACAATTATTTTGACTCTTTTTACTCTTGTATTCTATATTGTCAAAGAATACAACTGTAAACTTAACTTTCAAAATTTTACTTTAAAAATTTGACGTAAAAAGAAATTTTTTAATTTTATTAATTTAATAATAAACTGTTTGTGGACGTAGATGCACAACGTTACTCACATACCTGATGAAGATAATAGAGCCGTAAAAAATAGTTAAAACTATAGTAATTATTCCGTTAAACTAAATGGAATGGCTAATGGGAAATGTCGTGAGATTATACACATTTCCACATGTTGCTGCCACTGTAAACTATTGTGACTATTCTACCACTTTTGTTTTAATGTTTACTGCTATTGTATACCTACATTTTGTAGCATACCTCGAATAACATTTATATAGTTCTACAATACTGATGACTTTAAATTAAATAATTAATGATAAATACAGGTCTAACATAATAAAAATTACCTTGCCGACACCAGTAAGTTCTTTGACACCAATACGTCGTAAAAATGCCGGTGGTGCTGGTGGTGGTGATTTATTGAGTATTGCAGCATAACCATTTGGAAAAATAGGATGTTCATCATATGTTATATTTTCATCTCCTGAGCGTCGTCGCCTGTGTGGACTCGACGATAAATTCCATTTTTGTGCCGCTCTACAACATAATAAAAAATAATTAAATTTTAAAATCTCCATAAAATAAATATTATAAAACATAAGTTTAAAGTTGAACGAAGCGGATTATTCGAGGATAACGTTACGCAAATTAACTTTGTAAGATAGTACGTGACTTAAAAGTGAGACTAGGTGACATACTCAGTGTCGGTAATCAGCGCAGGTAATGTGCCGGAACTCGGCGTCTTCTTCTATATACTGGATACTAGACAACTAGACACACTGAGAAAAGAGGTAGAATAAAGTAGAAAGGGGGTAGAAAGGTACTTAAAACCCTCGGAACATCTGCACTCGGGTTTTCTCGTTCTATTCCTCGTTTAGCTTTAAAGGGGTGTAGTACGAGACATTAGAGAGCATCAACAGACAAATAGACGAACAGAGTAACAGAGGAACAGAGGAACAGAGGAACAGACGAAAAGAGAAAACTATATAGAGACTAGCCCTAACTCAACACTCATCCTCTATCTTCATACTCCCATATACCCCAACATCCCAACATCCCAACACCCCACGGGTCTCGTTAACCCATGCGCTGTGAAATTGGAAATACCAAAGCGCGACTCTGTCGCGTTGTGGTGAATAAGAGAACATACATTTTCACTGCTTTTATACTTAATATCTTTCGTCATAAAAAAAAAAAAAATATAATAATACTAGTATATGAAAACCTCAAAAATAAAATAAATAAATGAGTTATAGAATTAAATATTACAATGTGTTTCAGACATATGTGAAATATTTCTTATTACAAAGCACTGGTATAAAATAATTACAACGTAAAGATACTTAAAAAATAAAAATATAATCATTTTTTAAGCGCATAAAAGTTAAAAATGAAGAAAAACGATTACGTCAACTTAGATATAAGGTAATTAATTTAACGACTGTATTTTCGATTGTAATAAAAAGCAAGCACTTCTGTTGAACTGATGATAAATAATATGAGACTGCACTACGCTAGTATATAATACAACAATAAAAATATTTAAAAAATTTTAATAAAAATAAATTATAATTATTTCAAAATAATGTTGTTGTTTATCATTTTTATTGAATATATTTTTATAATCAATGTAATGGGAAGATTAGAAAAAACTAATTGTTTAGCAGATAGTTTGAAAGTATGTATATTTATATATATGTATAGTAACATAAATAAAAAATGATTTTATTAATCATTGTAGTGCTATCGCAATAACGATGAATGCTGTTCAAAAAATTGTTCGATTTTAAATGGAACAAGTAATTTTATTTGTTTGCCTAAAAGAAACGATTTAATAAAAACTGATGTAACACGTTGCAGCCTGGATAGAAAATCGGTAAATATATATTTATAAAATATTGTTCTATAATATATTTATTCATTTACTTATTATTAACAGTGTTTTAGTGACAAAGATTGTTGTTCTAATCGTTGTTCAACTATGTCATTAATTACGTCATCTGGAAGATTTTGTATAGAGCAGTTAACTTCAATTGAGTCTACTACTGTTGTAACTATTAATTGTACTGAAAATTATAAAAATGTAAGTTTTTTTTTTGTTAAATTATATAAATATTATTAGAATTAACGTTTTTTTTTTTTAAACTACAGTGTGAAAATAATAACGATTGTTGTTCGAAAAACTGTAAAATTTCGTCTATAACATCTCAATGGATTTGTTTGGATAAAAATTTGAATAATACTTCTAACCTCGCACTTTGTCGAACAATTGGAAAATATGTACGTAATATAAAAACAACAAAACAGTTTAATATACAACGAATTTCTATTGTTAATCATGTAATGTAATGATTATTTTTTTTTACAGTGTATTGCAAATGATGATTGCTGCTCTAAACGGTGTTTATCTTTTAAAATGCACTCTATGGAATTATCATATTGTGCTAACTTAAATGATTAATTTAATCATTTATTTATAATAATAATGGATTTAAAATATTAAATATTAACTCAAGTGAACCTGCAATGAACTAAATACTGGAGACAGTATTGATGATATACCTAATAAAATAATATAAACCTATAGTTATGGTAGTTTGTATTTTATATACACTGAAAAAAATAATCGCTAGCTGCTAGCGATTTTTTCTTTAGCAGCTAGCGATTTTTAATCGTTAGCTGCAAGCGATTATTTCGCTAGCTGCTAGCGATTTTTTCTTTAGCAGCTAGCGATTAAAAATCGCTTGCTGGAAGCGATTATTTCGCTAGCTGGAAGCGATCTTTTCTTTAGCAGCTAGCGATTAAAAATCGCTTGCTGGAAGCGATTATTTCGCTAGCTGGAAGCGATTTTTTCTTTAGCAGCTAGCGATTAAAAATCGCTTGCTGGAAGCGATTTATTCGCTAGCAGGTAGCGATTAAAAATCGCTTGCTGGAAGCGATTTTTTCTTTGGCAGGGAGCGATTAAAAATACTGTTTTTATCATTGAAATAAATTTATAAATATACATATTCATGTATATTTATACATATATATAAATATACATTTATATATTCATATATATATATATAAGTATATATATATATATATAGATATAGATATATATATATGTATATATCTATAAATATATAGATATATATATATATATGAATATGTATGTTTATAAATTTATTTCAATGATAAAAACAGTATTTTTAATCGCTCCCTGCCAAAGAAAAAAAACGCTTCCAGCAAGCGATTTTTAATCGCTACCTGCTAGCGAATAAATCGCTTCCAGCAAGCGATTTTTAATCGCTAGCTGCTAAAGAAAAAATCGCTCCCAGCTAGCGAAATAATCGCTTCCAGCAAGCGATTTTTAATCGCTAGCTGCTAAAGAAAAAATCGCTAGCAGCTAGCGAAATAATCGCTTGCAGCTAACGATTAAAAATCGCTAGCTGCTAAAGAAAAAATCGCTAGCCGCTAGCGAAATAATCACTTGCAGCTAACGATTAAAAATCGCTAGCTGCTAAAGAAAAAAATCGCTAGCAGCTAGCGATTATTTTTTTCAGTGTATTATATATAAATAAAAGTGATGTGTGAGCAGTGAGAATAAAATCGAAGAAAAAGACGCATGAGACGCATGAGCCGCAGGTGTGTATCTCCGATACGCAATCAAGAGACACAGATGTGCTATACAGCATTTTCTTGGCTCAAAGACCCCTTACTATTCCTTTAAATATTGTGCACTCAATAGCCTGTCTGACGTTAACGTAACCTCATTCAATACTATAAATACTATCAGATACATTTTATTTTTTCAAATACACTTACAACAAATAAAATTAAATAGTAAAAGGCAAGTATCGTATCGCTATCACTAACCAAAGAAACGCCAATAATAAACACATACTACTCTCTATAGAAAATTTGTTGCTAAGCTTTCACAATTTACAGAAGAATAAGAATAAAAATAAAAAATAATAATTACCATAGTTGTAAATATTTTTTTTTTATTTACATTCCGATTATAGATATGGGAGCAGTATATGGGTATATATGAAATTCAAGTGTAAGCTGTGAAAATAATAAAATCCAAGGAGAAGACACATGAGACTCAGGTGGGTGTCGGGGATACGCAATCTACGCGTCAATCAAGAGACACAGATGTCTTGTATAAGCTATTTTCTTACAATTAAAACCCTTTTTATAATAATATGTATACTATTTTTATTAAAATAACAGATATTTTAAAAATTTATTATCCTTTTCGCTTTTATTGATTTAAATATTAATCTTTATTTCTGGTCTGCTGACCTGCGGCGGGAACACACGTGCCACACATAAATCGAGCTGACGATGTACCAAGCTCGCCATATTGGTTGTTGAAAATCCAAGTGCCGCGGGTATACACTACCAGTAAACATTTTAGCAATGAATTTTGCACTATAAAACGTGACAGATAGTGTGAGCGTACATTACGTATACGCGTGCAGGGCAATACAGACCCTAGACCCCAGACCCCAGACCCCAGACATTCGAGGAGTCTGAGTATACAATATTTTTATTATTGTTCAATATATTGTATATAATATAAAAAGATATGAAAAAAAAAAACAAAAAAATAAAAATCAGAAGAAGCATGGCTGTGGAAAAACGGCCCTGAGTCTCAGCTGTTAGTTGCTAGAAACTCTGATTGAATTGCTTGGCTACTTCCTTCTCTGCTATTGAATCCTCTATATACGACCTTCACACACGTTTTTTCCTTTTTACACCTTTTTTTTTTCTTTTTCTTTATTCCTCATTTCACTTATTTTATTTTTCTGTTGTATTTTCCAAAATAAAACCGCTGCTCCAAAATTATCAATGTTTTTGTTTCAATCAAATGAATTCAAAATTAGATTTTATCAAATTTATTTAATTTAAAAAAAAAAATTTAATTTGAGTAGAAATTTAATTTTTTTTATTTTAGTAAACTCAAAAAAGTTAAATGTAATAAAGTTAACGATAACGATTTCAAGTATTTTATCGAGAGTTTAGTGATGAAAGTGTCACATCACAAACCTCTCAATTTGTATGACCCTATGACCATTAACTCGTTCGTTATATTCCAAACGTAGTTCAACTTTTTTTATACCTATAAAATTGAGTGTGCGACACAGCAACTGCACAAATGGGCTTTTGATTACTATTAACCAAAAAAAAAAAAAAAAAAAAAACCTGCACTGATTTGTCTATTTTGTCACGTCATTGACGACAAGAATATATACGAGATGTATCAACATATATAATAACTCAATACGTCAAATAATATCTATATAAATCCATCAATATTATTGACAAATAATGATAAAAATATAACATTTTTTTCAGTCTCTATATTTAATTAAACGAAATTCAAAGTATCAATTAAAATATACGTTTATTGAAATATTTCATTTTTATTAAATTTATTTTATTGACTATTAAAATTAGGGTAAAAAAAAAAAAAGTAAAAAATTAGTGTATTTTAAACAAGAATTTATTATTGACATATAAATTTTCAAAATTCATAATAAATATTTTGATGTAGATCTTTGTTATGACGTGTGTAATAAACTGAAATGAAATATCAGTGTCATGGGAAAAATATATTTTGACAGTTTTCAGAAAACTTATAACAGACTATATTTGTTGTCAGGATAACTTTGTTTTTAAACTCAATGTCATACTTAAAATATTATTTCAAAAATTTATTTTTACTTTCATATCTCTTTGTATCGTATTATATGTGTGTGCAGCTTAATATAGATAAGAGGGTTGTTTCAAAATACCTTGGCTTATTTTCTAGTTAGCGTTATGTTGGACAAGAAATTCTTGAGGGTAGATAGACGTAGACACACGAAGCTAGTAAATTAAAGTTTAAAAAGTAAAGAATTTTTACATTTTTAATTTATTTATTATTTAAACTAGTTTTTTTTTATCGTTTTTGCTTCATTAGTCAGGATAGTTTGACATATAAATATTGAGCTGTCGTAAAATGTGACTATGAGATAGACTTAAAGAATAAAATGTGTATACATGTATAAAAGTGATCTTTGTCAAGATTTTCCAGTTGGTTGTGTTACGTCAATAGGAGATGGCTCGTAAAATAAAAAAAAAAACATTTTTTATTCTTTACCCAGTGGTGTCGCGTAAAAATCAAATGGGGCTTAAATTTTTACTGTTTAAAAAAGTCAATGTATTGTAACATGAGAAAAAATTCGACATCGACCCGAGGTTTGAAATTATTTGAATAAAATAAATAGTTATCCGGTGAGCAACTTTTGGTGACACCTATGAGCAAAGATTCCGACTTTGACCAAGCAATCGATCCAACGCATGGATTGAAACGAGAGATCCGGGATAGACGTCGTACTGAACGGCCACGTTTGTTTTATTTTTGAACAATTCGACTCTGAACAATTTCCGATTTCGGCGTACGAACAATTTGAATTACGACTGAAGATCAATCCGAGTTTGATCAAGAAACAATAAATCGCGACAATTAATTTCGACCCTTAATAACCGAGTTCTTGAACAAGTGAACAAGCCGAAGCTCGGCCCGAATCTGAACAAAGTGTACGAGTGCAATAATTAATAAATAAGTGCCGTGCGTACGTAATAATAATTAATTAAATAATTAATTACGCGTAAAAATTATATGATCGTGCAATTAAACGTGTCACCGAAATAAAATATTATTTTATATTTTATTTTATTTCTATCGAGCAATTCTGAGAATTACGGATTATCCGTGTCTCAGTCGTACCGCAGTCGAGTCTTACGTTTACAATACTCTGACGTCATTCGTCAAGTATTTTGTGTGAAAAATAAAATAAGTTTTATTTTACTTTCGTCAACCGACTGTGTATTTTTTGAGCAATGAACTGATTTGTTTTCCGATCAACTACGATCAATTTGTTTTGTTTATATCGAGTCAAGCCGACAACGGCATTTATAATTTTTTTTGTAACCGATAATTTTAATTGTGATACCGATCAATTTATTATTTTGTGTTTAATATACGACTAATTATTTTGTTTAATTCTGATCAATTATTTATCGTAATCTTAAGTGCCTGACCTTTCCCCGATCCGCCACCCTGACTTGACATTTTTGATAATTGTTTATTTGGTGATTATAAAATCACCTGGCGCCCAACTTTAATAATATTGAACAAGGTTGCCAAAAATCGTAAGTGTATTCGGATTTCACTCCGGTAGATCCCCGGTGGTGAAAAACCCGTTACAGTATATATAAAAGAATTCGATCTTTGTAAATATATATATATATATATATTTAAAAATTGATTTATCTATAAATTTAAATAGCCATAAAACAATAATAAATTTCTATAATGAAAATTTAATATTTTTTTGTGAGCAAAGTTTGGGGTGTAATAAATTTTTTTACGATAATTTTATTTTAATGGAAATAATTCATCAGGTTTTCAAAGAGATAAATTTATATGTGTAGTATAAATAAATTTCGATTATCTTATTTTTTTTTTAATTCAAAACACTCACAAGCTACTTCAGTTTTGGTTAAAAAAATACATGTAATACAGAAGTCAACTTTAACTCAATAAATTTGAATTATATAAAATTTTGAACTATTATTGAATGTTAACTTATTTCAATACACGATAAATATGAAAAGTACTTCAAGACAATGTCCGCGCTCTATTGATTTTAACTGTTTGCAATTGGTCCCGCTAATTAAAGTTAAATTTATTATTTATTCTAACAAAAGAATTTTTTTCATTTTAATTAAAGTTCTCTTTATTAAAATATTTTTTTTAAGACCCAGTTAAAATAAAAATTAAAACAAAGATTAAATATAAACTAGGTCTCATAAAAAAATAGAAAAAAAAAAAATAAACCTATTGAACATAAATGGAGAAAAAAAACTTTACTGGAGTTTATTATTAAAACATAAAGTAGAAGAATAAAGAATAAAAAATGAAAAAAAGGAGACATTATATATTCATTATGTGATAATAAAAAGTCGAAAATGAAGGTCGTATATAAAAAAAATCATAGTTTAAAAGCAGTAATACATGATGATGATAATATTAGGTCGTGGTGGTATTACAAACGTAACTCAACTTGAATACGGTAAAACTTTAGACTCTACTCCCTCTACTCCCTCTACTTCCTTTATCTCTGCGTAATAAACTCGGCATGTGGCACTAACACTCCACTATCACACCGACTTTGTTTTATTTTATTTAACGTCACTCTTATCCTACAGAAATAAAGGGTTAAAAATATAAAAAATATAAATTAACGAATTACATTTACGAACTCACTGGCTGTAACGGACTCATATTATTACCATAAAAGAAGTTTAAGTTAGAAAAATATACATTATAAGTGTAATATGCTTCGCAGCAACCAGTCGTTAAATTATTATTTTAAAAATCCTTTTTAAATATTCATTTAGACTTTTAAACTTTACTCATAATTTTTTATTTCATGAAAATGCATACAAATTCATAAGTCCTAATTACCACTGTACACTTAAAAATTTTTAAATAAAAACCAATTTATTTTATAAATAAATATAATTTAACATTTTTTTTTTTTTTTTTGGTATTAAAAACGTCTTAACTTGTAAACCTCAAAGTCTAGACAGACAGGAGAATTACAAAGGAGTAAACTAGAGAGAAAGTGAAGAGAAAGGCAAGATATATATATATACAATGATGATGATAGAGAATAGTGATATAGACATTGTCGTGGTCAGCCACAGCAAGCTCCTGAGAAATCGAGGGCAAATAGACACCGGCAGGTGCTCCGTTTGCCAGATAACAAACCCAATTCTAAACTCAAGACTTTGTTTACACAAAACAATATCTATTAAATTATTTTTTAATATTATTAGTGTTGTAATTAAAATACTAATTTGAATATAAATAATAAACAAGTATATGATTTAAAATTACAAAACTATTTACTGGTGAATTCATGAAACGAATGTTAAATTAGATTTTCAAAAGTTATTATCGATGTCGTTGACGTTACTTTAGAGACACGCAAAGTCTGCGTGCCACGAGTGGTAATATACAAACTATGCAACTTCAAAAGCTTTACTTTACCTCCTTTAACATTTAACATTTAACATTAAACATTACCAGACGACAGACACTTGGTGATTTTAGGTTATGTTGACACCCTGAACCCCGAGTTTCTAGTTGTAGATATATTTTTTGTTTTATGTTTTACATAAGTAAAGTGAGACTAAAGAATCGATATTACATTATCCTTCAGCGCACATTTTTAACATTTTTTAAAAATTTAACATTAAATAGAGAGCAACTCTTTTAGTGAGAAAAAATGTAATACTTGTAAAATGTATATATAAATACATAAGTACAAGTTGTATGTGCAACTCTAAACATTAAGTTGTCGTGTGCAAGAATCGATAAAGTTAATAGAGCTTAGCTAAACAGAGCTAAACAGAACTAAACAGAGGAAAGTAGCCGCAACCCTCTGAAGACTAGCCTTTTCATTCACCAACATCCAACATCCAACAGTTTCCTACTACAAAACCTACAACTCTCGTTCTCCTCCTCAATGTCTATAGTATAAGTTTGCATTCTCACCACTGAATTTCATCAAGTTGCTTCGAGTATTTCCGCATAAACTTCCTTACAACACAAGAACCGACTATACGGTCAAGTACAAATCCTTTGTACAATTAAACTTTAACAAGTCTTTAAAACTTTAATTGTATATCATTATTATCTCGACAATGTTTTTTAATTACTTGATTCTTTTATTATATTTTTATATTTATATATGAACCTGAAAAGGGTTCAACATAATAGCCACTAATAATTAAACAAAAAAAAAATAATGTATGTCCTTCTTTCTGAACGGATGTATTTAATTTCCTTGTACATTAGGCTGTAAACATGGGACAAGATATTAAGCAATAAAATTAGTCAATGCCACTACATCAAAGGATATTTACGATCACAACGTTAAAAGTATACTATAAAAAAGAAAAAAGAAAAAAAAAAAAAGCATTTGTAAATATAAAACAATTAAAATATTTTAAAAATATCTCGTGCGACACGCAGTATACAAAATACTGTCTGATGTCTGATGACATACCGTGACATACTACTGCAATTTATATATAGCCACGACTGCCAACGTAACCTTTGATTTTACGCCAAAAAATATTTCATTCTCTTCATTACTCCTCGTGAACATTAAAATAATTACAATAACAACCAAAAATTTAACACCATCCTCATTTTTCATTCCAATAATATCTTGTTAAATATTTAAGGAAATTTATAAGTTGACACACGCGACAAAATTAATTTTTTCTGTTTTTTTGTTTAATCAATAAATTAAACAATTTAAAATAATTAAGAAAAAAAATGTAAATAAATATTTTTGAACGGTAGCGTACTCCTGTCACCTCGAGGTCACATCAACAAAAGTTATAGGGTACACGCATCGCCACAGGCGTCCCTAGAGATATCCGGCGGGAAAAAAGGAAGTGCGTGCATGAACGCTTTCGTGAGTATTCGTATACTATATACGATATATATCTCATAATATATATGTATAAATATAAATAAAATAATACTAGTACTCTGCGTGATCGCAAAGCAAGTCTGATCAAAATTGTGAAGCTACCCTTTTATGCTCAATATCATATTCACTCCTTTTATTTACTCTCTGTACCTTATTCTACTTTATCGTCATCGTTGTTCTCGTTGTCGTCATCGTCGTCGTCGACATTGTTGTTGTTGTTATTTTTGTTATGACTATACCTATACAATAAAAATATACTGGATGAACCGGATGCATTGCAATGTAATAAACAGACAGATGACAGATGATCCATTCTTTCATATCTCAGATTTAATTTTGTTTTATTTACTTTTTTCTTACTCTCTCATATTTTTAATGATAACAAATATAGAAAACTATGATAATTATTGTTATTATTTGTTTATATGGACGTCTTGAAGATATAAGATGATCCAGTGAGTAAGTGAGTTGCCGCAAAACGGACTACCGTAAATAATCGAATATGACCGGGCGTTGTCGGTGAACCGCGAAACAATGGTATTGATTTTATTTCCATATCGTGGGTTTTACCATTCGCGAGATTTTGTAGAGAAGAGAAAGTAAAGAAGAATAGAGAGAAATGAGGGTGAAACTAAAAGGACAGGAAGAGACCGTTAGACAAGGCATCTCTTACTGATGCTTATTTTCTTATTTTATCCTTTTCTTTTTCGATGTATATATATATATATATAGTTTGAGAAAAATAATAAAAAAATCTAAGGGTTTTCTATATATTATTGAGCGACGGATGTTGAACGATCGACGTGCTTCTCACGTAGAAAACTGTGAGAAAGAGGTACAAAACTCAAGAACAAAACTATAGCCGCAAAAAAAAAAACCTATGAAAGCTTTTTTTTTCTTTTTCATTTAGTCTATTATCAATTTTAAATCCTGCTTGGTCGACAATTTTTATATTATAGAATGCCAAAAAAAAAGATATTTGTTTTATATCGCATATTTTTATTATAAATAAAATGACGAATGTCAGAAAAAATGTTGTTATAAAATTTCGATTGTTCAATATTTTAGTAAAAAATTTTATTATTTAATATTCGGCTCACTTAAAATAAAATTCAATATACTTTTTATTGCCAATGAATATATAACGAATAAAAAATAAAAATGCGCAAGAATATTGAATATCTTCTAAAATCAAATCATAAAAAATAATTGTAATTAAATAAAAGTTATAGAAAATATCAATTTTGTTCTTGATAAAACTAGCTTTATTAGATTTTTTCTTATTAAAGCATCTGTCTGGGGTACAGTTTGATAAATAACGCGACTATTGTCAGCACGAGGATTATCTTAATAGATAGTAAGTCGTAAATAAAAATAATAAAGTCGTAAAAAAAGTAGTTATATGTTACGAGTGAAAAAGAATGGCTCAATATAAGCGATATTTATCTATAAAAATACAGTAATTAATTAAATGAAAAAACGAAAGTTGAATGACGGAAGATTAAAAAAGTTTAACTTGCTCCAGTGCACACATTTTTTATTACAAGTATTTTAATTTTTAAGTTTATATTATTAGTTTACAAAATTTGTTATATTTTACTAGTATATAATAATAATAATAATCATAGTGTACAAACAACTGAAAATGATTATACGTGGTAGCATTAGATGGCTCACCTCAATTTCCCGAGACGTTTCAACGTTCACTGAATAAAATAATAAAATAAAAAAAAAGTATCCAAGAGCTCAAGGAGAGATAGCAGGGATAGGATAGGGAATGAAGAGAAAAAAAAAATAAAGAAAAAGTAAAACAATAAAAAGAAAAAAAAAATAAGAAGAGTACAGAAGCCGGAAAACAAATTACGTTTCTCCGTCATTCTTCTTTAGCTTGTGCAATTTCCTCATGAGACCCGCTGACAAGGTTTCTCCTACACTATACCTCAAGCTATTCAACCGACTTTAAGATCCGCGAATACACTGACGGCACACTGTCTTTTCATCCTTGGAAGAATCATTCGTTAGTCAACGATGAGTACCCACCGAGAAAAGTAACGAGAGGTAAAAAAAACATTTTATAAAAATAAATTATAATGATAAAATTAAATGAACAAAATGACTAGACTCAATGAGAAAGTGACAAAGACTTAATCTCAGTATAGTCAAGACATTTTGTTTATTGATCTGCTATTTGTTTGTTATTATATTAATTATCATTCAATTAGTACCCACTCGACAATTTATTTTTTATTCCTGGTATTTGTCTTAATTTACTCTTAGAGTCGTTTCAAAACAATTTAATTTAAGTTAATTTACAAAGACTATATTTGTAAAATATAATATTTAAATGTTTTATTTAGATTTTAATTATTGAATCAAACAAAAAATAATTTTTAATATTTTTAAATTTATTTTGTCATTTGACCTTTTTTTCCCTGTTCTATTGATGCAACGGTCCCTCACTTATATGACAAACATGCCTATATACACTAAAATATATCTATCTATAGATATATAGTACTTTACTAGACGGGGTGGAAAAACCTGAGAGGGTCGACGAGCATCGACGTCCGTGCAAACAGTACCAATCCAATGGGAAAACTCTTCAACTCATCCCGCCGACTGGGATAAGCAAATAACGATAAAAGTACAAAAGCCCACGGTCTCTACCCCCTCCCCCTCTTTTTCACTACACTTTTACTCGCCATTTACGCTCCAAAAATTTTATACTATTTTACTTTAATAATCACCAACACAATCTTGTTTTTAATAAAATTGTAATACAAATAAATGGAAATATAATAATAAAAGTAGCATTATTGCTCGAGGCACTTTATATCAATGCAGACACGTGATAAAAGTTTAAGTTCAGAAAAGTCACAGGTTACACGGAAAAAAAAAAAAACTGATAATGATAACAATAATGCCAATAATACTAAAAGCCTGAAGGTAGATATTATTTACTTTTTATGTTACAATGAGCAATAATATAATTTTTATTAAGTAATAAAAATAGTATCCAAGGAAACTAAAAAGGAAAAAAATAATATGGTACTTATGTATTAATATTAAAAGATAATTGGTTGTTTTATGGTCTTTTCAAGGTTCTTAATGACAATACAAAATAAAATATGATAATAACAACAACACAA
This sequence comes from Microplitis mediator, assembly GCF_029852145.1. Lineage (NCBI taxonomy): Eukaryota > Metazoa > Arthropoda > Insecta > Hymenoptera > Braconidae > Microplitis > Microplitis mediator. Next base: position 132,566 of record NC_079977.1, read on the forward strand.
GTATGACTATGAAATATGTAGACTATGTACTTTAAAGTCGTTTACCCAAGTATTATTATTTTATTTAATGCTTTATATAATTCGGGCTGTATAATGACCTGGAGCTATTTTCCCTTATTTTAATTGGTTATTATGATGAATCTTATATTCTTATACAAACCACTGCTTCAAGCCATTTAAACTTTTTATTTTTAAAACTGATGTAAAAGGATATATTATATGTATATATAGATATCAAGGTATAACCTGGGATGTTCTGGGCACATATGTGCGTACGAAATATCCAGAACGTGCCTCGATTATTGCCAGGAATGACGACCGACACGAATTTAATTTTAACGCTCTAGCAAAAATGATTGGGAATGTACCCAGGGGATGTACGTCTGTGGAAATTAATTTACTGATCCTAAAAAAATTTTTTCATATATGTTGACGGTTTTTAGTGAAAAAAATTTAAACGGAAACGTGACAAGAAAATTAAAAAGCTATTGGAATGTTTTTTAAAAATTCAATAGTATAAATTATTCAATTAAATTATATATATATTTTATGTATGACATATAATATATACATATATTTATTTATAGGTTTCTATTGCCATAAGCTTATACCTATAAAATATGTATGTGATCGATCAAAAGCTATTTAATATCATGTAGAATTTAATTAAATGAATAATGAATTTTTAATAAATTAAATATCTGCATATATAATTATATTTATTTATCATAAATTTATTTGGATATGAGGGATTATTTATTTGTGTGTTGAATAAGATAATGTTGACAAATACCTTGGGGATTCTTTGCCTTCTTGTCCAGACGCCATTCTTAATTAACTAATAAATAAATAACCAACCTATTAACAGTATTTATATATATTTAAAAATATAAACATAATTAACAATATAATCACTTAAAATTAATCCACATCCGCACAAATTCACAACTATGAAATCACGTGGATTAATAAATTTATTACTCGTCAATTCACCGGCATTCAAAATGCACCGTTGTTTTGGTTTTTGTGGTCACGCACGTGGACACACGCGACTTACACACCAATTTTCACCGATTCATTGTCTTATCAATAATCATATTGATATTATGGTTTATTAATATTTTATGTTAAAAATTAATTTTTTGCTTTATTTCAACTATGAAAAATCCAAAAAAAAATAATTAATTTTCAACATTTAAAAAAAATTTATAAATCAATAAATTTTTTTTAGTATAAATAATTTATTGACTCTATTAACAAAATAAATGTATAGAAATTTAATTAACTAATTATTATTAAAATTTTATAGTTATTGCACGATTTAAAATATTAAAATTTTTTTTATGTCTCAACTTAATTAATAAAATGAATATATTTTTAAAAATTCACCTTCTGATTTTAAATAGTTTTTAAAAACAATAAAAATTTTTAATTCATAATTTATTTTTTTTTTATTGAATAAATACAGAATTATTATTATTACTTGCTATTTATTGAATAATTGTTATTGTAAGTCATTAATAATTAATATCACGCGTAAGTTGTGATATTAGTATAAAAAAAAAAGGTGCGAGTGTGACGGCACACGCCGCGCTACTGACGACGCCGGGCGTCGCGACACTAAGCGCGACTACCACGTTTACTGTGCTTGCGCAAGCGCCATTTATTTGCTTAGTTTTTTACCAAGACGTTGGTAATATAAAATAAAAAATAATAATAACAAATAAAAGAAAGAGTCTATAAAAAATACGAAGCCGAGAGTATCCTAGAATTCTTTCTTGGATTCCTCGTTAAATTCTCATCCTCAAGGCGCAAGATAATTATTTTTATTTCCTGTATTAACTTAGTTTTTTTTGTTTTAGATTTTTTATATTAATATCAAATGTTTTTTTCATTTTTCCTCTGTAAGATTTATTACGAGTATCGGAATTCGTAAAATAAAAATTGTTGTCTCTATTGATCAATAATTATCATAAGTTAATATAGATAATTTGTAAACATAAAAAAAAAAAAATTCAATTTAACAGAGCATCGTCATTTTAAAAAATACATTCCACAAAAAATGTAATATAATTTTTTTTTTTTTAGACTCGCGCTTTATTAAATTAAAAAAGTTTTATATTTTATATTTTTTTGTTATAACTTTTCCTAGCAAACGTTGATACACTGGCCTAGTTGTAGTTTATTGTTTTTTTTCCAGTACTCGTTGATTTTTTCTTTTTTATACAAATGAAACTCTAGCATTATCGATTGTTACACCAAGTGTAAGTAAAATAAATATCGATACACATATACTTTGTAAAGATTAAAATGAAAATCGTAGATGATTAAAATCTCGAGTTTGAAACGTATAATGAAAAAAAATAATAGCAAGAAATATCTCGAGTTGACTTGACGCAACTGAACGTAAAAAAATTTCTAAAAATTATAAAGAAAATAAAAATTTAAACTGGATGAATTTATTTTTGTAGCAATTGTTTAGTGGTTAACCACATAAATACCAGAATAATAAGATAACCTGAGGTATTTTACAGTTTGTGGTTTCACTCACGTTACTTGCAAGATATACTACTATATTGCTTGAGTATCTTATTTAACTTATATATAAAATAAATATTTAAATGGTATGTGGGTAGAGTGGGTGTTAAGTGATGGATTATTTTTGGTAGGAGGTAGGAGGACACTTGACGAATTCAATACATATATGATTCACGATGTAAACCACGTGGCTCTAAGAAAACATCCTGAGTTGGTACAAATAAAATTAACTAAGATAAAATTAAAAAACAGTTTCCTTTTTAATGCTGTCTATATTCCGGCCTATAAATTTATTATTTCTGATTAAAAAATAATAATTTAAAGAAAAAAATAAAAATGATAAATGTAAAAAATTTTTTCTTTGATAATGACAAAAAAAAGTTTTAATTACAATAAAATATAAGAAATATTTTTTTTGTACAATGTAATTTTATTATTTTTATTTAACCAGTATTTTAGTCTCTAGTCTCATTGACTTTCATTATTACAGCTACTTTGCAAACTCATTCAATTCACACCACAGCTGTAGTGATATCAGAATAACGCATAATTTTACCCCATATATATATAAAAATAAAATTAATTTTGCATTCATAATCCTCTCACTGTCTTATTACCATTTAAATTCATTCATCACTGGCATTTTATTTTTTTAATAAAAAATAATAAAAGCGTTTCTTTTTTTTTTTTTTAAACAAATAAAGTAAAACATAGAAATGTAATTAAATGAAAAAAAAAAAAAAATTTTCAAGAAAACATGTCAGTTTAATTTTTAAACTGAGTAATAAAACAAAGAAAAAAAATGATGATAAACTTTGTACAATATCTGCTTTATTATTTATTGTTTATTTTTTTTTTTTTTTGTCCAAGTGAATTAACGTATAACTTGAGAAAATACTTAGCCACTCCCCTTATCCAAAGAACTATCTTATCTTTCCAACAAAGTTTAATTCTACTAAACCAAGAAGAACTGGCAGTTCTAGTTCTAGTTGCTTCTGTAACTCTGGGGGGTGTCCTGTGGTAAACTATAACGACGAAAGACGAGAAATATATATACATATACATATATAACGAATAAGAATGTGGTAGACTACAAAGAAACAAGTGTAAATGTAGCTAGGTAAAATATGCTGGACACTCCACCACGTTCTATTATATTGCATAACATATGTTAAAGTGAATTAGACTAGAATTGAGTTTACTAATGAACCTTCTCACAATTTAACATTAACAGACATTTATATACATTCCTTTTACAAGCACGTTTCTTACATACATATTTAATAATAAAGCATAAAGAACATTTTATTTAAGTGCACACTTGTAAAAATACTAATTAAAAAAAATTTATTTTTAATTAGAGACTAAAATTATTTTTTCCTTCATTTCGGTCATGTTTTTTTTCTTTATATTTTTTTTAGTCATTAAATAGTAAAAATGGAATTTTAATAAATTTATTCTATTTTACACGGTTTAAAGAGAATTAAAAATGATATCTTTTATTTAATGTAAAATTTATTATTTAATCGATAGTCGATAATCAATATCTGTCGCATGATTTTTTAAACCTTAAATCCGATTATAGAGTCATTTATTTTTAAATATACTACCAGACATTATTTATTATTTATATGAATCTTAGTCATATAAAATTTATATGTCTATTAGCTATAATATTATTTACTATATAGTTTATTAAACTAAAATTATTTAACATTTGAATTGACACGATCTCGACATGAATCACAAAAGCGAAAGTTTAAAAAAATAGTAAAATGTAGGAATCGATCCACTTTACGTGTAATACCTTGACTGGTGAGATGAAATAAAAAATGGCTGGCCTGAAGCCTCACTAATCCTGTGGGATAAGGCTCACCCCATTGCATTAACATAGTCCTAGGGATGAGCCCTTGCCTCGTTTCCAGGTGCTTTGAGAAACGACCTGATAAGAACCAACCGACAATCACAACGACGACAACAATGACAATGACAATGACAATGACAATATATATCTATATATTATTTAACCATACATAAAAGGATCTAAGCTTTTTGATTGTTGATAATACAAAGGAGTAAAGATTTTAGGTGTCGGTTAAAACCAAGTGAGGTAATTGTATTTGCATAGAGTTTTAGCGCAAGGTGGATTTGTTTCCTAGATTAGCCCATCATTTTCCTCCTCTACATATTCTATGTGTTTACTGACAAATAAATACACAGTATACATATGTATATGTATATACGTATAAGCTGTGTGCTGTGTACTCAGTGATTGGGGATCGGGAATTCGAGATTCGGGATCCAGGATTGGGGATAATCGAAGTGAATCCCTTACTCACAGTTTAGTCAATAATAGTCAGTACTGGCGCAAAGAGACTGAGAGAAAAGATAATTTGGCTGCCCCTCTCATCAACAGTTTCACTCTCAATCAACTCTAAAACCAGACCTTAACTTTCAGATGCTCTTTATTTACTCATTTATTATTTTCTTTATTTGAAAGCTAATTTCTCTATTATATTGAATTTATTTTTATATATTACCTATACATAAGTTCGATAACTAGATTTTTTCAATGATTATTTGTCAAAAATTACAGTAATAATAATAAAGTTTTTTTGCAAAAAGAAAAAGTTAATTGTCGACTCAACTACCACCAAAAAGTCATTATTAACTTAGAGAATTTATATCCGCGGTAAGAGACCAAATGTTTTCGTCGTAAAGATTTATTTGTGGGTCTCTCTAACTCTCTCTCTTATTCTCTTCGAGTTGATACTTTTTGATTTATTGCCGATAATTAAAGCGCCGAGTTGTTTTAACAAAGAAACAATTCCAGAAAATCAAACAAAGACCGATATACTTTTATCCATCTTGATATATATATATATATATATATACATATACATCCAGAAAAAGTTTATATAGGAAAGGATGTTACCAAATAAGACTGAGAAAATCTGTAAAACGGCAACTTTAAATTACCCACGCTCTAAAACTTGTCCCATTTATCTTTTTATTTTCAAATTATAGCTCTTTGTTTTTTCTAATAAAATTTACTCAGGAAACTCTTTTTTAAAATATTATTTCATTTCCGTTTTAATATTTATTACTAACAGGAAATCATTAATTATAAATATAAAGACAAACATTCAGAGAACGATAAAAAATAATTACCAATTTATATGTACGTGTATATATATCTAAATAAATAGAGTAATGTTATAAGATTGTGTGAACGTGGGAGAAATAGCGATACTGAAATCGGAGATTCCCGGTTGAGAAAATGTATTGCAAATAAGATTACGAGGCATCCAGAATCTCGAATCTTGAGTAGAGAGAAAGCTTTTCTTCCCTGGTCTTAAACTATTTTTTAGGCAATAGAGAAGAGAAACGAAACTGTCTCGCATACTTTGCTGCAAAACCTTAACCCAAAGATTTACCCTCTAAAAAAAAAATATATATATATATACAAATAGAAAGACAATCCAATGGGGATAACTGAAATTCCAATGCGATTCACCCTTCAAACTTAATGCTTAAGCTATAGTACATAGTTTTTTTTTTATTTATTTTATATTTTTTAAGATCGCTAAGAGAAGAGGCCATTACGTTGGCTACTTAGCTACTAGGTTGGGTAGTAAGGTAAAGTCACCCTTTTAGTTTTACTGAGTAAAGTCGTCCTCAGTCCTCAGTCCTCAGTCTTTTGCTCCCAATATCTACAACTTCCTCAACTGCTTTATACCTTTCTACCTTTACCATCTACTTGTACGTTTACCTCTGAGCCTCTGAACCTCTAAACCCCTGAACTTCTCAACCTCCTTCTTGTCTATTCGTACGCCTTTTTGATCACGGATCTTCAATAATTACGAAATTACTTTTTCCGGTAAAAAGGTTTACTGAAAATTTTTCTTATAATGTCAGCATTAAACTTTTTATCATTTTATTTTTTTTACTTTATATTAATTTTTTATGAAACATAAAATTTAAGTTAAAAGCGTATAAAGCACAAGATATTATGAAAATTAATATTTGAGTTATTCTTTATGTTTGTAAGATACATTTTATTTTAAATATTTGTATTTAATTAATATTTTAGTAGAAGGAATAAACTTTTGAGTATTTAAGATTTTCTCAAATATAAATATATATTCAAAGATAAATTTGTAAAATCGGTCAAAATTTTATAAAATTTATTAAAAATGTGAATATAAATTGAGTATTATTAAAAAAAACTACCGTATTAAATTGAATGAAAAGTACAGATAAGAAATAAAAATAATTTCAGCATAATTAATGGAATGAAATAAAAATTCGTGATGTATATTTAGGTCACACGATGATAAAAATAAAATAATAAAAAAATAGGCTTTCAGAACATCCATCTCGGTAATTTCACTCATGAAAATTGAATGTTGCTTCTGAGGCACTAATTAATGTGTAAATGATGAATTAAAAAAAATAAAAAGGGAACGGTATTCCATAGTTGGCTGTTGGCTCACGCGATGCTAAAAGAGAGACGCTAAAATCTGCAGTGTGCGTCAAAAGGATCAAAGAAAATCTGCTTTCATTTTTACTCCTGCAGTATTATATGAGTAATAAATAAATTATTACATATAAACGTAAGAAATTTTATTAAAAAATATTTATTGAATTTTTACTAAAATTATTAATTAACAAAATTGATTTAATTTACTCGAATAAAATGAATATCCAAATAAATAGGATGATAATTCAGTTAATAATAGATAATATATAGATGTAACGAATTTTAGGTGATACGTGAATAATTTGATTTTGTGAAAATAATAATTAGCTAATGGAAATCAGTACTTAGTCGTTAACCGTAAAAGTGAAGAGAGGGTAAAAGCGTTGGAGATAATAGTAGAAAATTTAAATGTATCGTTGGAATTATCTTTTGAATGGGACGGGACGAGGAACGAACAACTGAGGAGAGGGTAAAAGTTAAGGGTAGAATGGAGAGTGGAGAGTGGAGAGGGTGAACAACGCATGTCTGTGTCTCGTAATTCACTTTTGTTTTTGTCCAGAGTACACTACAACCAGAAGGAGACTTTTACCCCGAGAGCCCAAGAGCACAACAACACCCAAGTCACCTATACTATAAAATACTAGTCGGTATTATACTTGTATATATTTCTTGTAGTAGTTGGTCGTAGGTCGTTGTCGTCTTTGTCGTAGTCAAGCTTTTCAAATCCCCTGACTGTCTTTCCGATTTACACACAGTAAAAAAATAAAAATAAAAATAAAAATAAAAAAAAAGTCATGTAGAAGTAGTCAGTCTCAAGGTCTAATCTGCAACAGCTCAAATGACTCACGATAAATCTCACGAACCAACGACTTTTACAAATTTACTACTACTATAAACCCTCTATCCTTTCTATCACCACAATCTAACGTGATAGCATTTACTTTATTTCTTTGGTAATTGTTTACTCAAACAATCTTTTAGTCTTTGTTTATTACATATTAATTTTAAAAACTTATATTATAATTCATGACGGTTAGAAAAAATTTTCAACATGACATGACAAAAGTACATCATATATATACAGATATTTTAATTATGTAAAAAGTATAAAGCCACACTAAAAACATGACGAATTTATTTCGTCACGTCAATATAATGTAGATTTAGCTCGTTAGTAAAATCGTTTCATTAATCTTCAGCACCCTTCGCGAATCACCAGTGCCGTAATTCCTATAATTCAATTAACTTGAGCTATCCCCACAGCCTTCCTTCCTCTCAAGTATCCACCATTTTCTTTGGCTCTTACCCTGCACCTCCTGCACCTCCTATACCTCCTTCACTTCCTTCACCTCCATAAGACCCTTCATTTCTCTCATCTGCACTGTTATCATCAAGGGTGAACCGCTTGTGTACGCGAGACTTATTTACGGATTGTGTCATGAAATTGAGAGACAGTTAAGTCCCCCTTAGATACTCAAATACTCACTCTCTATATAAATATATACATACAAGTAATTTCTTCTCTCTTGTCATCTTTAAATCCTTGCTGTCACAAATCGTATATCAAAGAGTCATACCGACATTCCAACATACCGACACACTGTCAGACTTTTTTTTTTTTCTTCTTTTTTGAGTTACTCTCTTTACATTTTTATTTAATCATCTCTAAAATTTTTTCCTTTACCACTCGTCTTTATCAACACTAAATAATTCTCTTCTCATATTACAACTCATATACAAACATTTTTAGACACATGTCAGTGAATAAATTACTAATTAATAATAAAAATAAAAAATTTTGTATTTTTTTTGACAAGTAAGAACTGTTTTGGTGATCCATGGATCTTGCAAGCTAACGGCTTTATTTATTTATTATTAGACGTTCTAGTCGTAAAAAAGGCATTTTGTAAAGTTATATTCCAAGTTATCACGTTATAAAAACGGAAATTTCGTGACAAAAGTGAATAGTACAAGACGCCTTTGAATCGTTTTTACGTGTTTGTACACCATAAATATGCACTCGATTGCTTTATTATATACAAAGTATATGGCTGGATGTAAGATACACACACATACACACACATTTTGGATTCAATGTTATCATAGTGACAACTTGTCACTGTCATATTTTATAACTATATCATGTATATATGTAGCATGTCTGTTTATCATGTAAAAACGAAATACATAAACAAGATTTTTTAAAAGTTATACATTTGTCATTGTCGTTGGTAATTTTTTGGTATTAATAAAATTAATGAATTAAGATTTTTATTATTATTACATGCTAAAGCTCTACCAAAAATTACTGAAAAATCTACAAGAAAATTTTAAAAAAAGCTGAGTCACGCAAACGATCAAACCCTTCAGTACTCTTTTATTTTATCCTCTGTCAAGTCTTATTTTATTTTATCAAAAACCTCTTCTATTTGGAAAATAAATAACGAGGGATTGTATGTCATCCGAAAACAAAAAAAAAAAAAAAAAAAAAAATGACAATAGAAAGAAAGAAAGAAAAGGGCATAAAGATGGCTGACTGTGAAGACGATAATTTACAGAAGAACGATTTCGATAGACAAAAACAAAAGTTTATCGAAGCGGAAGCCACACTGGGAACTGAGATGAAGAAGAAGGTGCGCAACAGAAGACGAAGAAGATAAAGTTTTTGGTTGCAGCGTCAATGAACCATAATACCCGGTACTACTCATTTGACCTAATAACTTTGTTAAACTTTTTGAGACATTTCTAACTCAATTGAACGTTAAATCATTTATTTCAACAACTTCTTTCTTTCATTTTTTTTCTTCTTCTTCTTCTTCTTCTTCTTCATCTTTTTCTTATATACTTTTACTTGATTATAAAAAAGTGGCATAAACTTGTCACTAATAATAAATGACAGATATCTACTTATATAAAATCAATAAATAAATAAGAATATAAAAAAAAGTATTGCTGCACGAATGCAAGTTGACAGTGCGATCAAATGCTTATCGAAACAATAAAAGACATAATGGTTTTTTAAAATACTCGAGCTGTAAGAATGGAAAACTGACAAGCTGAAAGAGTTGAGCGGGCATAGAAAAACAAAAACAATGTAGTAAAAGAAGTTGAGGAAAATAAAAATATAAAATCTAAAGTTGTGATGGCAACAAAAGAAGAGATGAACAGGAAAATGGACGAAACGTGCTTTGAGTTCTTTGTACTGTACCGAGTAAACCCGTCACATTCGAAGCGAATCTTGCTGTATTACACTTGCGGTTCGCTCTTATTTCTTCTTCTTTACCTGTCAATATATATATATATACATATAGAAAGAAAGAAAAGAGAGTATGTAAGTATACCTATGTCAATTTTCATATCGACAGAGTATGAAAAATAAAATGCTGCATCGAATATAGACGATACTTAATACTTTATTTCGAAAATCGCGCATCAGTTAAAATGCTTACATGTCCCTGTATTCTATAGTCTTTTTTTTAATTTTACTATGATTGATAAAAAAAATTGGGGCAGTAAAAATTTTTTATCAAATATTGATAGAAAAAAAAAATAAAAATACCTATATATTTATCGAAATTGAAATAACGATTATTGTAAATTTATTTCCTCGCTTTTTCATCATTTTAAAAGCCAACAAAAAGAAAAAAGAAAGGAAAAAAAATGTATCCTAATAGTAGAAATCGTTTTTCGGTGTGCATTGCCAAGCCCGTAACTCAATGTGAAGACGCAGAGCCCAACCAAACACGCACCCAGTTTCATTCTATCCGCTTCGTTGATTAAGTCACGAACTTACAATGCTATACTTGTATTATATATTCCGTATTCAGTATTCTGTATTCTGTATTCTGTATATTGTTGTCCTACTGCAGAGCTCACAGTATACATTTATAAACATATGTATATACAACAAACAACAGTAATATTTATTACCTCTCTCTAATGTCGACAAGGCCATCGCGATCCTTGATCTATGTCTATTCAAAATATGCAACCGCAACCACAAATATTTTCATGTCTATGAAAATTTTATTCTTTCATTGAATCAATTATTTCTGTTGCAATTTCCTTGTATTATTTAATTGTCGAAATAAATAGATAGAAAAAGAAAAAAATTAAAAATGACATAATATCCCCAGTGACCTTTGTGACTAACTGGTTGGATAAATGAATAGAAATACTATACTATGGTGAATGTCGACATAGTAGTGAGGAGTGAGGAGGCTTCGAGCCGTTGCCTCATGACTCCCATGAGACGTCTCGGATGCTTGTCCAAATTAGTCTATATTTGGAGTTGCTAGTTTTAGGGGTAAAGATTAGATCACAGCTCACAGCTCACAGCTCACGGTCCCTGTATTTAGTTAGTGTTGTGTGTTAATAAGGGAATATTAACTTATTTTTATTAAGTAACTAAGTGTCAAATGTATGTAACATACTTTTATTTTTTTTTATTTTTAGTCGCAACTCCACTCCATGTTTGTCACGTTTTCTGACATGCCGCGTCAAATCTAATTTTTTTTAATGAATTTAAAAACAACTGGGTCGTATTTCGTTTACACACTTATTAGATTAAAATTTTATATCATTTTTGTAATAAAAGTATCAATTTTTCAAGTTATCTCTCGGAAGCTGTTAATAAAAGAAAAATAAAAAAATTGTCATAACCATTTTTTTTTTCACAACTTACGGAAAGTATAATAAAAGGTTTAATGAACTGATTACGACATCGGAATTGACGACGTACTCGTAAACACTCGTTAAATCCATTTTTTTTTTTTCAGCAACTGCAGTTTTTTTTTCTTTTTTTATTATGATGGCAAGTAAAACCGCCCTCTTTGTTCTCCTTCGCGGCATTTCAATCTCTTTCTCTATCGTTTTTACTGCTCGCGACTCGATCTCTCGAAACGGATAACCTCCGTTCATTAAACCGATTTCCGACGGTACCTCAGCTCATTCCCGTGAGCAGATTGCCTGCTTCCTCACTTATCGTTCCAATATTCCGATCTCCATCCAACCCTCGTCCAAAAACCCCTTATTCTTTTTTTATACTTTTTTTTTAACTTTTTTTTTCCTCTCTAGACTTTCGATCTCGGCAGCATGACGAAGGACTTTAATATATAATAAGTGTATGTCGACAGAATATAAAACGTCTTGGCTTTAACTTTTGTATCAGTTAAAAATCTGAATGTCAACATTTATCATTCTCTATGTAACATTAGTCTTGTTGCAATTTGCTATTTATACTCAAACTATTTTAGATATTTATACAATAGACAGTTTATTTAGTAAAAATAAATTTTTACAATTCGACAGTCGTGGTTTCAACTGAGGTACCAAAATAAAAGAAAAAAACTGCAATTAATTAAATTTACAATTAAACTCAATCAGCAAGCGATCGATATGTTATTTTTTTTTTTCTCAAATTCCCTAAAACTAATATAACAAATTTTAATTTTATACTTTTTGCAATATGTAATTAATCATTGGGAAAGTTTATAATGTTAACGAACAGGAAGCTTTTTTATTTTAAAAGCAAATAATTGTTTGAAATGTGGTTTCAAAGGTATTCTCTTATTAGAAACGGGAATACCGATTTAAAAATAAAATAATAAGAATAAAAATAAAACGGAAAAATAAATTGACGAGTTTATTTGCTTGGTCTTGACGTTAAGTTTATTGAACCACTTTACCTTTCTATGAAAGCTTGATTATACAGATGGTATGTAATAGCAAATCCGTTTAACCGGCTGGTTACACGATGTTCGGTCATAATTTACAAAAAAAAAAAAAAAAAAAAAAAAAGAATTGAGATTTAAAATTAAGACTTGAGAGCTAAAGTATAATTTGTAACAAATTGGAATTACGGTTTATCAGATCGCTGATATAAGGAACAACTTTTTTACAAAAAAAAATATAACCAAAGAAAGTAATGGACATAAAGCAAGTATGGGTTTTTTTGTTGTTCAGCTAGTAAAGTACTTTAGTGTACGAGTTTCGTTTGAAAGTAATGCTAAAAGCTGCCCTCACTACGTCACTACCCAGGGTACCTACCTCGGGTACCTCATGAGGATTCATAGACACAAAAGAAAGAGTGTAAAAGAACTAAATATGAAACTAAAGTAGACAACGTATAAAACATATACATACATATAAGTAGAAAAATTAACTGCTGGCTTGGGAATTTGCCAAATTTTTTTTAGACAAATTTTTCAGCTTTTAAATGTTTACTGACTTAATTCATAACTTTTTTGCATAATATGTACCAAGAAAAATAATATGCTTATAATATTTTCAGTTTAAAAAATAAATATGTATGGAGTGAATTTTGTTTAAAGTCGTGATATTTTGAATTGAATGCACAAAAATAGTTTGTTATTCCATTAGATTATAAAATAATGAAGCATGAAAATATAATTTATCATTCTGGGTTGAATGTATTGAGTTTGAAATTCGTAAAAGCAGAACTCATTCACCGAGAAAATCTTAAACCTCCCTCTATATACATATAAATACCACGACCTTTTGCCGCATTCACTTGTCGCACTGCATAAGCTTTTCTATTTTATTTTCATCGGGTTACTCGTGTGCCACCACGCTCGATTTATTTCACCAACTTTAAAGTTCATAACATATGCAATACGATAAATAGAATAATTTTCAGATAAAATAACCGCAACACACAAAATATATCTATCTATATAGAGATACACACACACACACACACATTTAGATATTCGCAGCACATATTCAAAATAATTTATAGTCTTGCAAATAAAAAAAAATTACATAAAATAATTTTTGTTAATTATTACGATTATTATTTTAAGCTCATGAATTAACTGTACAGTGGCGTAAATAATAAATAAAAAATAAAATACACCGGTATTATTTTTTTTTTTTTTAATACCAAAGAATGAAGAGAACTTGTCACATTTATTATTATTTTTTTGTCTTTATTGTTATTGACTGTAGAAGCGATAATGAGGCAGTGGGTAACAAAGCCAGAAATTTTATATGACGTACTTTGAAGTGAGATACTCATACGTATAACGAGAGACAACAAAGAGAAAATGCAACAACAAAAAAATCTTGACATATACAGATAGACTTATTTGAGAATGTGGACGGAAGTGCTATTACAAGTAAAAGAAATAAAAGATGTGAATGAAAAAAAATGATAAAAAATGTGTACGAAAAATGTATCCCTGTATAGTGTAAGTGAACGCAAAAGCCATAAAGCTTCGGGAAATCTTTTCATTATCGTCCTACCTACTAAGTGATACGTATATCATACTAAGCGGCCATTTCGTTGGAATTATCCACAAGAATAAAAAAGAAAAATCAAATAAAACTCTACTAAGGGGACATTTTTTTTTTCTCACCCTCAAACGTATCGACATCACCCTACTCGGTCAAATTCTCACGCTATACATACTTTGCACATATATATGTGGACGCGTAACTAAGTACATACGAGGATAAAAGTAGTCGTTACGTTTCGTTCTCGCTCGACTATCGGAAATCTTTTCTTCTGTTATTTTACTTTTTTACTTTTTTCTCTTAGTGTTTTCTGTTTTAGCTCCTTCAGTGCCTTTATACGCGATTCTAAATGCTTGTCACGATACAAACTACCAAACATTTTTTTATTTTTATTTTATTTCATTTTTTCAGTCGATGTCTAGTTTTTTTTTCTTTCTTGTTTCTATTTTTCAAACGTAGAATTAAACGAGTAGATTTAACGAGTCGTTAAAAATTTTTTTCGCCGGAAGTTATTAAAAAAATATGAAAAAACGCTTAATGGGAGTTGAGATTAAAACTATGTCATTGGTTTGTCGATAACTTTTGACGTTTAACCATTAACTTGAGACGTGAGACTGTAAAAAAAACTTTTTTTTTTTTTTTAATTATGAGTATTAATTGTTTTTTCTTCTTTATGGAATTGTACGAGTATTCAATTTTAAATACTTCCATACGTTTGTAATAAAAAAATTTTCTACCCCACTTAAAATATACATATTGATAAGGATAGTATTGAAATATTTATTATTCAAAGTTAGGAAAGCATTAGATAAACTATAATAAAGTATAGGCCGGTGAGGCCGGTTAGACAAAATGTGAATTGGGCGTGGAAAGTACTCGTGAGAAAGAGACAGAGGGAGCCACAAATCGCTCGAGGGGCTTAGTTCTATTTGAGAAGTTAAGTTTTCAAGAGAGGACATTTAAGGCTAGTAAAATGGATAACGACCGAAGGGGAATTGACCCCATACGGGCCTAAGCTACTAAAAGTTGAGCCAGCCTCGAATTTTACGGTTGAGAATAATGGGCCGGTGTTTTATGACACCGTAACTCTCTTTACTTCACTGTCTCTTCCCTACATAGAGATGTATATATATATATGATAGGAAAAAAAGAAAAAAAACTAGAAACAAGAATAAATAACTAAATCCGCGATGCCTATCAGAGAATCGTATTATTAACTGCCGTCAAAGTGCATCTTATGCTCCAGTAACCCAACAAAAAGATAAAACATAAAAAGTTATCTTTTTTATACTTTTAACGATTAATTAAACTGATTAATTTTACGAGGAGATTAATATAGAAGGTTATAATATATAATATAGGTAATTTTATAAGTTCTTATCGTTGATATTAAAGTTAAAATGCTCGTGAAATCTTAGAGAGCACTTTCCTTACCCCAGTAGTAGTAGTAACGGCAGTAGCAGCAGCAGACTATACTACTTGTACATACCACCAAATAGATCCTCTTCTCTCATCATCTTATTTTATTTTTCGTTATTACTCATACATATATCGTCGTATTTAGGTGGGTCGTTAAATGGACTTTTACCAGTATCTTGATATATTCTCGTGAGTCATTTAGTAATAAACCTGATGATATTTTCACCAAATAAAATAATTTATATATTTTTTATATTTTATCGTTATTAGATTTTTAAAAATAAAATTAATTTAATAGACACCCCAGTATTTACAACAAAAGGACCCAATGAAAGAAATCTTTGTAATAAAACTCCACTTAAAATAAATTAATTAAAGTTTCAAAGATTACGAAGCTTGTATAGTGTATAGATGTATATAACAACATGGAAAAGTTTTGGTTGGCATTGTCTAATATATATCTGAAGCAACAACTCGGCAGCAAGGTGTTGAGGATTATAAAGCTTCGCGTAATATCCGAGGAAGTTGATGATGATAAAAGCCTAACGTAAATTCCAAAGTGAGGCAAAGCAGTTGAGAGTAAAGCTCAAACCCGCGACTGGGTTCGTAATATCGAAAGTCACGGCTTTACTATGTTATGTGGATATATATATAGAATCCTAGCAGAAGAGCGTTTTGGTTGAGAGGCAGTTATTTGGTGCATGGTACTATCGTATTCCCGTATCTGCACTATGACGACGAGCAAACTCGTTGAGCCATGGGATTGGATCTTTTGGAATGTGCGTCTGATCCCAGGGTGTTTCACTAAAATCCCAAAGATATCATGGTGTGTATCATCATTGTATGTATTTGTAGTGGTATGATGCTGTGATATTCTCCACGTCCTCAACTCTATAGAACTAAAAAGGTGTTGAGTATCACGATGGTGTGATGGTGTATATATATAGCGCGGTGATGTGAGAAGCTAGTGGCTTTTATACTATTTTCCACCCTCGTCTTACCGTCATTTCCACTTTCAGACTTTCTCTTTCTTATTTATCCTATACCCTTTTTCATTCTCTTTTATCCTCTCTTACCAATGCCACGTGTTTTACGTCAGGGAATCCCAATGATTTCCCGTGTGCTTTCACCACCGTCTGTACATGCGTTAAAGAACAAAATATTCAAACTTTAATCTATGCAATACTACGTGAGATGTATGAATTTTTATTTTCTTCTTCTTCTTCTTCTTCTTTGTTTATTATTGAATTTATTTTTTTTTCTCTACCCAGGTATTTTCGGTGAATGTTATTGCGTAACTTAAGTTTGAATCGACAGTAAAAGTAAATGTCGTAAACACACTTTAGCCTCTTGGTGAGTTACGACACTATTTCAGCCTAAACTCGCTAAACTTTATTTTTTTATTTTTCAAGTGATCTCTGTTTGCGCACTTAAAAGTTAAATCGTTTTAAATAAACAATGTATTTTTATTTTTTTGTATATACCATTTAAAATATATATTATTACAAATAATTAATTCTCTATAGAGTCGAATAATCCCTACATTAACTTGATTAAATAAAAACGAAAAAAAAAATTAATCGGTGCGTATTAATCGGCGAGTTTGGTGAGGGTAAGGATAAGAATAAAGATAAGGGTCGGTCGGTTTTTAGAACAATGGATGTTTTCAGGATGCGATTTAACGATATCACCCCTATTGTCTTGCGTGTACCAAGTACCAACTACCAACTACCAACTGTCGTGTATACCTTCTATACAACTAAACATTATACTGAAGATTTTAGTTTTCATCGAGTGACAACGACTAGAA
This sequence comes from Microplitis mediator, assembly GCF_029852145.1. Taxonomy (NCBI): domain Eukaryota; kingdom Metazoa; phylum Arthropoda; class Insecta; order Hymenoptera; family Braconidae; genus Microplitis; species Microplitis mediator. Next base: position 150,073 of record NC_079977.1, read on the forward strand.
CGACTCTGAGTACAACAGTTTAAGTTATCTACAGAGGATGAGACTCCAGGATGTTTTATACGCTCAAACAAATCTGTTGTTAGGCCCATTTAGTAAATAATACACCAACGAACCAACCCTCTTAAAGTTTAGTTGTGCATCTTCATCAACTATCGATCGTTTTCATCCGTCGTCGTTGTCATTGTCGTATTCGTTTTTCTCATCCGCGTCGTTCTCGTCCTCGATGCCATTTATATATCTATATATAGATAACGGGACGGATTTCTTGATGCAGTAGAAATAATTAATCGACACACCGTCGTCTGTTTCAAACCATTATCCTCTTTTGGACTTGTATATGGGTAAATTATCTGACAGCTAAATGTCGATGAACTCAAAATGCTCAGAACTAAAATCGACAACCAACATATATATAAAAAATAACGAATTTTGTGTAATGTTAAAATATAGTAAATTATTTAATGTTAATTGTAAAATCGAGAGACCGCAAGCGAACAAATTCAAAGGAAATTGATCCTTTTTCTCTTGTTATATATTTTCATTTCTTTTTCGTCTCAGTTTTATAGTTATGTCGACTGAATAAAAAGTATGTATATATAGAATCAAGGAATGGTTGAATAATTAAAGGGTTTCTGGCTGTTGCGAACAGGTATAACGGTAATGCCGTACTACTACTATGATATCCTAAAACGAATGACTTGAATATAAATTGAGCTTGCATCATATATACATATATACATTTATACATTAATACATATATATAACGTCTTAGTTTGTGAATATCAGGCATGAGGTACCATCAGACCATCTAACTTTACACCAAAAGTTTCTTCGAGTTTCCATCGTGGAACATCGAAAATACTCGAGCGAATGTAAATTCATCCGTGACTTGATTTCATTCGTGATCAGATATCACCAACTAAATCTGGATTATATGGTGTATGTACCGTGAAAATTTACTTGGTAATAACTGTATAAGTGACACCTGGATTATGATATTTATTATTAAAATGAATTATTTATATGCTTGATTTTATTTATATTTAAATTAAATCATCAGTTTCCAAAATGCTCATATTGATAGTTTACATTTTAATGTAAAAATGATTTTTCAATAAAAGTTTCAGTCATAAATTCATTTATTATATGCTAAAAAAAAAAAAATTTATTGACAAATATTTTTAGAGAAGACTCTAAATAGGAAATAACGATATTGTAAGTTTAAAAAAAAAAAAAAATTTTATGGATAAAACTTAGAATGGGATTTATATATTATATTGTTGGAAAAAACTAGTTAATCCATGAAAATTTGTTTCGCCCCTTGTATATCTATAATATTTGATATGTTATCAGGGTTAGAATAAAAAAAGAATAAAACTTTTAGAATGGAGATCATCACAATGTAGAACGTGATAGTAATATGTGCGGATTTTCTCAACGATTGATCAGCCTGCATAGAATATCAATGCATAAGTTATGATTATATATCTATATCTATATACATAAACATATGTTTTTTTTTTTTTTTTATTTTCCTCGGTATAAATTTCGATCTACTTCCACTAATGGAAAATAATCTTGACAAAGAACGGGGATCATCGTGGTTGTAATAACACGATAAGGAGAATTATGTGACTCGGCAGGTGCCAATTTATATGCTAATAAGTATTTTTATGATTTTATAAAAGAATTGAGAACTCGATCAGACTTTGCTAGAAATTTACCGAAAAAAAAAAAATTGATTTTTTTTTATCAATATAATTAGTTTTGTAAATGATTACAAATATAAAAATATAACTCAATATAATCAAAGTTTGGTCATAGGTCGTATTTTAAAAATATTCTTTGAGATAAATAATAAATTATTCTTTATCATAAAATATTTAGGTGTCTGGGATTGGGAAAATCGATTTTATCTCAATGCCAAATAAAATAATCGATTTAATATTTAAAAGCATTAAAGTTTTATTGTAAATTAGAGTTGAAAATTTCGGTAAACTTTAAAAGTGCTTCATGAATAAATTCTTATCACGTATTTGTGCGTGAAATTAACCCGAGTAATAACATTTTAAAATAATTAGTGCCCAGTAAGGGCGAAGGTTTAACCCTTTAAAGTCTTGATCTGTAGGATCAACAACATAATCCAGGCAACATCAAAATTTAATTTTCTGTCCGTTGAATTCACGCGCGAGCAAAAAATACATATAAGTTTATATATATTCTTTATATCTCTTGATTTATGTCTAAAAATAATATTTAAAAAACTTTTCACATATCCAACGATATGAGACTGTCATTGTGACTTTATAATCTGACGGCTTGTCACTGGACATCACAAATTGAAAAGATATGGAGGTAAAGCTATAAATTCTTAACACCGTCATTTTTATATTTTCGTTTCAATATAAAAAAATTTAATTTTAAATTCATTTTTCACAATCAGATATTAAAAATTAAAACTCATTACTATTCTCAATAATTTGGTTTAATATCTTGGAAAATATCTGACCGATTAAATTTTATTCACAGTGAAATTAAAATCGATTTTATTAAACTAAAATAACTTTTAAACATTTTATCTGACTGGAGAAAATGAAAATAATAATAATAATAATGATTATAATTAAAAAGTAAAAAAAATTGTTAATAGCTTGAAAATAAACGCGCACGAATTTAACACTGATTGTCTGTCTGTCTGTCTCTCATTTTCACGCTCACCCTAACTCTAATGATACCAAATAGTTGAGATATTTTTCCTCACTAACTGCTAAGTCACGTTACACATCTTTTATCATTATCTATATATAATCAACTATTTTCTTCTTGGATTTCTTCCTTGATTACCAAAAAGAGAAAAAACAGTAATTGTTAAATCTATAATTAATTATCAAACTAAATGAAAAAAAAAAAAAAAGAAAATAATTGTTTAAATAATTATTAGAAGGGATGTTAATTGTAATAAAATATTAATGATAAATTATAGATTTAATGATATATTTGTAATAAAATAAAACTGTAGAAATAATATTGAAATTATTGAATAACAGAAAATAAGAGTAAGATGGCGCCATCTCGATAATGAATAGAAGGTAACTTCGGTTTTCGAGAGTATCAGTCTTGCCCGGCCGATAAATCTGTAGAATTTTCGTTATCAACACGAGCGAAGTTATCGAGATATCAGCGTATGATAACAAGTTATGTGATGAACTATACCCCCGTCGATGTATTTTTCTGAATTGAAAATAAGATTCCCTACAATTTATAACGGCATAGTTAAAAACACTGACTCGACTTAATTACAGCTTGAAAAATATAGACCAAGTGTCTAAAACCAACAAATGCAAATCTACAGGCCTTATTTCATGAAAATGTATACGCATGGCTATGAACCCAAATGTACCCACTGCCTAGGGGCTAAGAAACCATTATTTTGGAATCTTTTGATATTTTTTCTGCTAGAAAAAAGAACAAAATCTACAGACCAAAATCACCCGAATACATAAACGTAGCCAGCCCTTAATTCTACGTCATCAAACGCGTATTCATGGAACGAAAAAACAAATTTTTTACCGAGTTTTTGAAAAATACATAGACAGTGTCATCTGCCTCTGTTTGCTCGACGTCGATTACTCAAAAAATAAATTGTTTTCCAGAGGTTTTGCATTTTTTTTATATTAAAGGACACCATAAGGAACAAAAAACGTTTGGATTGTGATGAGTTATTCCCAACAGAAGAAAAGTTACAGGCCACTCTTCATAGGAAATCATGAACAGCCTCATCCTCATTTATCTTAATTTATCCTGATATGGGTCTGAATTCAAAAAATAAATTTTTCTTAGGACTTTTTATGGTTCCTCCTACTAAAGGACACCATAAGGAACAAAAAACGTTCATATTGTGCTGAGTTATTCCCAACAGGAGCAAAGTTACGGGCTACTCTCCATAGGAAATTATGAACAGCCTCATCCTCATTTATCTTAATTTATCTTGATATGGGTCTGAATTCAAAAAATGAATTTTTCTTAGGACTTTTTATGGTTCCTCCTACTAAAGGACACCATAAGGAACAAAAAACGTTTGTATTGTGCTGAGTTATTCCCAACAGGAGCAAAGTTACGGGCTACTCTCCATAGAAAGACATGGACTGCATCCTTCCTGGCCGGATGCAGCATCATAAGTCCAAAAAAGAATTTTTCTCCGGACTTTATTGAGTTTCTATTACTAAAGAATACTATAAGGAACAAAAAACGATAATATTGTATGGAATTCTTTATATGGCGTTGATTAAAGGAACACACAAAAAAAAAGAAAAAGTATGAAGATCAATAATTAGCCAGACGAATGGAAAAGTGAATTAAATTTAGTCAAGTAACTTATACGACAATTGAATTTTCAAAGTAATTATCTCGAGTGACATTTCAATTGATTAACTCGACTGTTGATTTCACTTCTCAATTATCAACTATAGCTATATGTATATTGTATATACTGAGCTTTCTCTCTATTATAAAGTTTAGTGACAATCGTTTGCTAATTTAGCAACAAATAAATAAATTTCAATAGAGCAAATAGTTGAATAGAAATAACTATTATCATTATCGTTGGGAATCTACCTATAGATATATCTGCATAGTAAATACAAACATAGTGTACAACCAATCGCTTAACTTTTTTTATTTTCTTCATCTGTATCAACAGAGTCTGCTCGATTCATCAAATATCCCTAGCAGTCTAATGGAGCTTTAAATATATACGCACACAAACCCGCAATGTGCGTTCCTAATCATTTCGTTAATCAAAATTATTTTTTACTTCATTTCATTATTTACTTTATTTTCAATCAATAATTTACTAATGATCTTTCTACTCTTATCATAATACATTATTTCTTTTTTTTTTCTGTTTTGGAATGATCTGATGATAAATGAAACTTGTACTGCACTATGCTGTACAATTATATAAGCCCTCGACGGATTTTTCTAAATCATTTTTCTATTGTCATTTAAGATGATTAATAATTGGATCACTTGCTTTCTGACAGTTGGACATGCGATCTATATTAAATATATAAGGGTGGATCAAGTCATTAGTAATAAAAAAATGAGGCCAATATAATTAAATTACGAGGTAAATTTTTTAAATAATTGAAGGAAATAAAAAATTATGCTACTGCAATGTGTAAAAATAAACCATAGCATTTTTTATCAAGACGATGGAATCTTGACTATCGATTCCACGATACAAGTTACGTATATATTATATCCTAGTATCTCTTTCTTTCTCTTTCTCAAGACTGGATCGGACATTAATCGACGCGCAAACCGCTTTATAGATAACATCTTTACGCGTCGGTTGTCGGTTGTCGGCTGGTTGATGCAATCATTGCGGGAAAAAGACTAATTTTAAAGCTCATCGATTAATATATTGAATTATAATTATATAATACCTGAATTTTATGCTCTCGATAATTATAATATTTTTTAAATCGTATATGTTATTAATGAGCAATAAATATGCCAAGTTATTAATTAATAATAAAATTGATAATTATTTTTATCAGGAATATAAATATGATTGAAAAAAAATAATAATAGAATGATAGGGAAAAGTAAATTTACATGATATGAATATAATAAAGAGTGAGTTGAGGGCGAGCGAGCTTATGGACGAGTGTACTTGTAGTAGAGCTATATACTACATACTATATATACTATATATACTATATACCACTACCTGTTGAACAGAAAGTTCAAACCCTCGGTGGCCTACAAGACACTTACACATTTACTTCCCTAAATTATATTCTATTCAACGCAATTATCTTGTATGCTTATTTATCATCTTACTCTCTATTATTATTATCATTATAATTATTAATATTATCATTCGAGCTTATGAAAACCATTTATATATCCCATAATTATCTTTGTTATAATGTAATAAGAAATGACTTTAATTAAATATTATTATAAAAGTCATTATATTATTAAACTAAATTTAATTAACTACTAAATTGATAATATTAATACCAAAATGTATATTTATGAGTTTATGTCCATATATTTAGGGATTATAAATATATTATAGACGTAAATGTCATTTATATAGAAAATATATTCATCAGTCTAACTGATTACGTCGAGATTTCAGCTACGAGCTACAATTCCCCTTGCATTTATGTATAATATCAATTGGAGGATACCAGGATCCTAATACGATTCCACAACTATAATTTAGACCGTTCTGTTGCATAGAGTCAGGGAATTGGGGAGAATCGACCCTAAAAGGACCAACAGACAAAATTCTATTGGCTCAATGATATCTTTTACAAATATCTTTAAATTAGAAAACACTCCAATTATTTTCATTATTTATTTTAACGATTTCATTGAAATACTTTCAGTAATTTATTTTAAAATGGAAATTAAATATTAGTTTTATTATAATTTCCTTGGGATAACAAACATTGCGTTGGTTAATTATTTGCTAAAGTTTTGTATGAAAAGGACTTGAGCTAGTAGTTTAGTTTTAAACTCAATCACCCGTTTTATTTATACTAAATTATTACGGATACTTGGGTCTATTAGCAGCAGAATATTTTTTTTAATGAGAATAGAGACACGTGTGTGATTGTGCAGGAAGATCTAAATAAAAGTTTGTAAGCATCTGACACTGTTAGCATTTAATTACTGCAGAATAGAATATTAACATAAGCCACACGTTTAAATATATATATAATTAGGGTATTTACTGTATGCAATTGAGCGATAAATTAATTAGTTACCGTCTGAAGCAACAGCTTTATTAACATTTAAATACTCGCGTAAACTTTACTGCTGTTATAACATTTCTCATTAAAAAAAAAACTGTATATTCAAAATTATCAACGAAATAATTTTTGGAATATACAGTTTATGGGTCAATAATTTTAATTGTATTACTTGGGTATTTATATCATCTATTTTATTTTGTTGTTATTACCGAAGTAATGCCAATGTTAAAGTTTCTCAACTCCTACAATGCCAATTATTTGGATAATAGCGTACAAGTATGAATAAGCGTCAAACTCAATTTCTTTTCTCATTAAAATATATTTTTTAAAACTTTTTTTTACTAAGTACACAATGATTATTTATTTTATTTATTCTTTGATCACACATTTAATAAAACAAATTAGTAGCTGACGCCTATCCGTTTAAAACTAATAAAAAGTATGACAAATAATTGGCTTCATCTTTTATTAATCATAAAAAAAAGTAATATTATTTTTTAAATTTAAATACCGATAATTTATAAAGATATGATTCTTTGTTTGATTTTATTTCCGACCAATAAACTTTTTAATATTTTATCAAAGGCGATACCGGATGTTAATTTATTTGCAGCTGATATAAGATAAAAGTAATTTACATTCTAACAAAGAAATATAGACAAACTATTATTTATTTTATTTTGGTAGTATTGAAAAAAAATTGAATATACACACAAGTATATTTACAAAAGAATATAGATATATAATAAAAGCGTACAGGAAGACGTCTTGTTAAACGGCGCCAAACGTCTAAATGAATAAATGCAGCTCAACAATTTATTCAAGTTTATGTACTCCATTCACGCCTTCATAATTCAACCGATACAATATGTACTACGTTTATTATTATAATTAAATGGTTATATTTTGTCAAGACTAATTTTGTATTTTATATACATCAACTTAAAATTTTCCCTAATTTTGAATAAATGATAAATAAGCAAAGATAATTGTATATTTTAAATAGCTATAAATTAATCGTTTAAAAGGACTATAATTTTATTTTTTAAGGTAAGGCCTTGTTTGATACAACCAAATACACGACCCGTTCAATAATTTTGTTTTTCTCTTTCTTTCCTTATACACGTATAGATATATTACATAATGTGTTAACCCTCTGTAATAAAACCTGTAATAATGAAATATGATACCTGGGTTTAACATACATGACCAAAACAGCAACAACAGAATGAGTATATATCTATATTAGGGTGGCTCAAAAAAACCGACTATTTTTTTTTTTTCCATCTCGCATGAAAATTTGTTGGTTTACGATGTTTTAAGAAGCCTCTCCACAAATCAGCTCGATAAAAATTTTTTAAGAGGTCGCTCACGAATTTTGAAAATATCAAAAATGATCGAAATTCGGATTTTTATTTAAAAAATTTTTTTTTTCTCGTGGCAGCAATAGTTTATATTTGTAAAATCATGACTATGCTGAAAATTTCAGCCCAAAATTTTAATATTTAAACGGCGCTCAAGAATTTTGAATGTTTCCGAGTGCTGTCTTTTTGACGTTTTTGAGCGACCCTTAAATATTAATAATAAAGCTTCTCGATTTTTTCACCATCAATTGGCATGACAATGAATGAAAATATAACCCGAGAAATAGAAATAATAAGTTATTTACATACTTTTTTATTTTTTAATCCAATTTGTAGATTTTTTCGCTTATTCAAAACTTACCAAATTTTATTGTTTAAGACTGTCCTGTATATTTTTGGTTATGCAAAAGTTATATTTAAGTGGAATGACAATAATTGAGTTATAAAAACTAATTCAAACTATTAGTTACATATTATCAGTTAATATTCGAAATTCTTGAGCGCCGTTTGAATATTTTAATTTTGGGCTGAAATTTTCAGCATAGTCATGATTTTACAAATATAAACTATTGCTGCCACGAGAAAAAAAAAAATTTTTTAATAAAAATCCGAATTTCGATCATTTTTGATATTTTCAAAATTCGTGAGCGACCTCTTAAAAATTTTTTATCGAGCTGATTTGTGGAGAGGCTTCTTAAAACATCGTAAACCAACAAATTTTCATGCGAGATGGAAAAAAAAAAAATAGTCGGTTTTTTTGAGCCACCCTAATCTATATATATATATACAAAGAAGGAGTTGGAAAGGGTTATCAGCTTGAAGGATCATGTCAAAAAGGATTGCAATTCAACGGCAAAGTTTAAGGTAAAGTCTCTCTTTACCCTCTTGTCTACCTACTACCAAATTTTCCCGAGCCATTATATATTCTAAATCCTTCAGGCAAGACCCAAGACTTTTCAAAATTCTCTTTGATATTATTCTGATTCATCTTCCTTCCTTATATTTCTCCTACCATCAAGCTCGTGCTCACACTATTTTACACTTAAATAAATCCATAAATTCGTTTCCATTATTATGGGCCTTTTATACCGTCATTTGGCTTTAGATTTATAATTTTTAATCGTTTGATTGAATAAATATATAAATAATAAATTGATTACCTTGCAAAAAAAGCTGCTGCAGCGCTGGCCTGTGCGGGTGTACCAGGAGAACCACTAACAGTATAACCATATTTTGTTTCTTGAAACAATGGTAAAACACAGTTTGATTTTTGATAACCGTACCGATTACTATTATTATAATGATGATTATTGTAGTAATAATAATTATGATCACTATATTTACTATTATCACAATGTGTAGCACTTTTATCTGTTACTTTAGATGTATAATTTAGTGATGATTTAACATGACCTTTATCATGACTGGTATTATTACTAGCAGTAGCAGTACCAGTGGTAGTACCAGTACCAGTACCAGAACCAGCAGGAACCTTTTCAGGGATTGCATATTGATGTGTTTTATCATGTATCCCAGCTGGTTTATCGATAACACCATAAGACTTAAATCCCTTAAGCTCACGATAATACTTAATATTGTCGGATTTATAACCAACCACGTGGCCAATAACTCCTTGCCCATCATGATTATTACATTTTTTTGTATAATCTTTTTCATGTTTATGTATCATAGATTCACGATTAACGCGTACTTTGTCATTATCACTTTTTATTTTGTTATCATTATTATTTTTCATCATTATTGTTGTTTTATCAACTCCGATAGCTGTTGATACTCCAGATGCTCCTGTTGTTACTTTTGACGTATTATGACAATCAATAAATTTAAAATCAGAGCTTTTTATTTTTTTATCATTTTTATCAAGAATATCAGGACAAATAACTCCGCTGACATTGACACCCAAAATAATACCCCCGTTGAAATTATTACGACAAGATTGATCGGTTTTAGTTGTTGTTATTGATGATGTTGATTGTTCTGTAAGATGTTGTTGAAATTGAAATTGAGACTGAAGCTGAAGCTGAGACTGAGGCTGTTTAACATTTTCAGTGGTAATTTTTTCAATATCATCAGTTTTAATTCGATTTAAATGAACGTCTTGTTGTTGATGTTGTTGGTGTGGTTGCGGTTGTTGTTGTTGTTGTTGTTTATGTGTTTGACGATGACGTGTCATGACACCACGTGTTACTTCTCGCGCAGTTGGCGTGATACTGACTAGATTAACAGGCGTCTCGCCGACACTCCCGCACCGTATCCCCACTTGTCGTCGTCCCTTCTCTTCCTGTTTGTGTATTAATCACAAAGGATATTTTGTTACATTTTTTTTTTTTTTAAATTGATTAATTAATTTTAACAAACATTTATAGACTATTTTATTGAATAAGCAAATGACAGTAAATTGATTAGCTTTTCGAGGTATACAAAAAATAGTTAAACTCTCTTTTTAAGTTTGTTAAAGTTGCCTACCAAGAGTTTATGATTTAATTATCAAGTATAGAACAAGATTATTTAAAGATACTTTGCCACTTTTTAAAACTTTTTGGGTTTTCATTCATTTTTTACTCAAATTAAACAAAAACAAAAAAAAATACATCGAACTATTGAGATATTGAGTAAAAAAAAAATACTAAAATTTAATAAAAGTATTTGATGATAATTTCTTTGCATAATATAATTTTAGGTGGAAAATTTATAAAAAATGAAAAATATACTTACGGATACTTTTTTGAAATCATCACGTCTTATAACATCAGAATATTTTGGCGGATCTTGATAATATCTAGGTGCAGGTTCACACCTCAGTGAATCTCGAGGTGGGTGCTCTTGGTACTTGGGCGGCCTGTCGAATTGACGATACTTGGATGACGGGTCAAGCTGTTGCTGATGTTGATTGGGTGGAATTTGTCCAAGATGACACTCACCGACCGACTCACTTGATTTAATCAATTGCTGGTGATTGCTTGATGCTCCATTAATCTTTGGTTCAGATTTTTGATTACTGCACTTAATACCTTTATCACGTTTTTCGTTTTTATCTTTGCTATCTTTTTTGTCATCAACTCCCATTGTCGTAATACCCGTTTCATGTTGATTAGTTTTTTCAGCTGATCGATGACATTTACTGTGACGAGTCTCGTGTTTAGGTGCCGGATCTATTTGGTAATAAGTTATGTCACGTTGATTTAGTGACTTTGATTTTATTTCCTGTGGTATAACATACGGATGCTGCTGTTTATTATTATCTGGCTGTAATTGATTGCGTGGATATTTATCGTCATATAAGTAACTGACGAAATCATTTGACTGACATGATAGTGTTTGACTTATTGTTCCGAGTTTAGTTGAATTTTGCTGAGACTTGTACTTTTCTTCAAACTGTGAATAGTTATAAGTGCTGAATCCAATTTGATTAAAATTATGACTTAAATTTGCTGAATCATAATCTGTTGACGTAACAGCTTCCATATTTATCTGTAAAAAATTTATTTATTAAAAACTCAAATGCTTTTGTATTAATTAATAATAAGTATAATTTATTTACCCTATTTACTATCTATCTATTAATACTTTGATGAATAATCAATTTACAACGTATACCCAATTGTATAGAATGATTGATTACTGAATGCACTTTATGTTTTAACTAATTAATTATGTTTTCAATTAATGTACTTGTTTGTTCACAGACTATTGTTCTGTACCAAAATGTTTTATTTATTGTTTAACTTAAAAAATATTATTGTTTTGTTGGATGAACCATTAAAAGTTTAAGGAATTCAAAATTCTGAATAACTGAGATTTAAAGTTAAAAAAAGCAAGAAAATAAAACGTGTAAAATAACAAGCTTAAGGAAGAACTAAAGTTATAGCACACAAGTATATGAAAAAAACAACATAAAGAAAGAAAGAAAAAGGTATATGAGAAGAACATGAGAAAAGAGAGAAAGTTGTTGAACCGTAAAAGAGAAAAGCCACCAAGCGGATAAAACGACAATCTCCCGGCAATGCCACTGAGGATTTGGATCACTCATCTCTAAAATGAAACCCGAATTACAAAGGCAAATCACAACTTTTCTCGTATTACATAACAGTAATAATAATAATAATAATATCTTTAAATTATTTAAATTAACATAAACAAATTTAAAGTTGCCAAATATTATAATTCAATAAAATACATAATATATTTTATATTCATGCTTCAATTTATCTTGACCCGACGTAAACATTCAAGGAGAAATTTTTAAATCATGAAAAATATTTTTCACAAGTTAAATAATTTAACAAGCGGTAAAGTTATTTTTTTTTCTTTTAACTTCCACGAGCGAATAATAATAATAAAGTAAAGACTAAAGTCAGAAGGGTTGACGACGACAAGTCAACATGAGCTAAGAGGGATGACCTTCGTTAAAGAATATCCTAGATGCACCTGGTACACGATTATTCCTTCTAGTACAATTTACACCCTCGTATAAATATATATGTATATATATACCGATACACATGCTGTTTCCCAGTCTCTATCCGTCGTTACTTGTTACGTATATATAAAAAATAAGAGCGTAGGAGAGGTATGACTGATATATTGATGTCCAATTTATTACATACAATGTGCTGAGCGTAAAGGGGACGTACAAAATAACTTTAAATCAATAAAATAATTTTTTATGAAATATTGTCACTAAAAAATATAGGATTAAAATTAATAGTATGAAATATTAGGGTTAATCTCAAGATTAAGTGTCAGACATTTTTCAAGTTTTAAAAATCATTGATAATAAAATTTATTTGTTATTAAAATTTAAAAATAATACCAATAAAAAAAAATAAAAGTATGGGGATAAAAAATAAAATGGTATAGAGAAGCATTGATATTTGTAGAGTTATTTTGTTCCTTTTGTCGGAGACTGATTGTAGTTGATAACAAAAGCCCAAAGAAGCAAACAACACACGCAGCAATATGTCGAGACGATATATATGTCTATAATATTTCCGTGACCACGACATACAAAATTGTGTACTCCTCCTTCACCACCGTCACCACCTTCACCACCTACTTCATCTTGTCATCCTCATTTTACTTTGGTTGCTTTACGTGGAATCCTCCACAGGACATTTATATTTACGCACTTGTACGGATAAAAATCCCAGTAGGGTGTACACAAAAGTGCGAATAGGCACGCCTGCGTTGGCTCTTTAATCTTCATGGATCAAAATGATGGGTGAGAGACTCCCGTTGCTACACTACTTCTCTTTCCTCTATATGTATATCTACGACTACAACTATTGCTGGTGAACAACGAGTGAGGGTAAATCTGTCGGTCCTTTGCTTTAAGAACACGATTGCTTCATGAATTCAAGTGAAACCCTAACAGCATTTCAAAGGAAAATTTACAAGCCGCAACAGAAACAAAAGGAAAAATAAAAAAAAGTCTCATTGTAATTAAAATTTAACTTTTGAGATTCTTATATGAATAAAATACATTTAAGGCGCTTCCGATGCTTTCATTTTATACCCACACTCTCATACCATAAAATTAATCAAAAATTTTATATTAATTAAATAGTGAAAGTTATTTTGAAAAAAATTTTATAAAATTTGTCAACTTGTCCACCAACATCTTTTTTGTTTTTCTTTAGATATATCTATTTCTTGTTATATAATTTAAATGAAAGAAAAATATATAAGATCTTGTAGTATTCCTTTTCTATACATTTTCATTTGTTTTCATCTCGAGCATGAATAAAACAGAGAAAATGAGCACTTGTTATTTATTTTAAGACCACTGCAACATACTTGAATCTCCTTGCGCTTCGTCATACTCGTTTGTTTTTATTATTATTATTATTATTATTATATTTTTATTTATTTCTTTACTTGATCCATAAAGTCCTTGCTACAATTTATTTATTTTTAAATATTTTTTTACTTGAGCACCGAGAGTTTTGTTGTAAGCATCAAGTCGCGACTTTTTTACCTGAGTGCTAAAAAGTAAACCGCTTTTTTATTTCACCCCAAGTACAACTGTCTTTTTTCAACTTTGTACACTCAGACGACTCAGACACACACTACCTAGGTACTTGTACTTGATTCTTGGGCTCGAGTGAGCGAAAAAGTTAAAGAAATAAGTAAATTATAAATAACACGGTATACAAAACATGTTGGTACCTTATGTGGTTTGTATGCTCACCTATAAGATTATGCCTTACTTTTCTTTATAATATATACAATTCCGCGTTATAAATATAAACAAAAAGAACTACGGAAAAAAAAATATTAATGAACATGACGAACAAAATATTTATATCATGGAATAGAAATTATTGTAAGTGAAAAATTTTAAAACAAGAGTAGAAAACACTCAACGTTTCGCGCCCAAAGTGTTGTACTAAATTTTAACTTTTTATATTTTACAGCTAGATCGTTAGAAGAAAAATTTTTTAAAATTTATCTGGCGCATGAGCTTTGAGTTTCTTTATCATTTAAAATATCGTATGAAGAATATTTTATTTTAAATTTAAAAAAAAAAAAAAAAAAAAAAACTATGAATAAAATGAAAAATGAATAAAAGTTCAAAGCTTTAGTTTCACCAATCTATTCTGCGATTCGTATCTCATATCAAATAGTTCATCATCATATATATATTTCTCTATATATTAGTATTATATATAGGAATTAACACACAAGGGAATTTAGTTAATAAAATAGGAATGCAAGTGCGAGTAAATCGATACCCGTATTATATTATTCACTGCGACTCTTATTCAACTTTAAAATTAAGCTCTGCATGCTCGTTGTATGACCATGCAAATGAAAGAGCGTCAAGCAAATATCACACTAACGCTCTCAAATAATCGCCCGCATTTATTTTTTTTTCCTCAATCCGTTTAATTAATTTAAAATAAAACAAAATGAGCTTTATTGTACCACATCATACAAATGTTGTCAATAAAATTTAGAAAAAAAAAAAAAGAAAATAGGTATTAAATGAGGAAAAGCGGCCATGCGAAAATTAAATATAAGTTAGGGTACAAACAAATAGTATATATATTTTATATATTTAATCTGAGACAATTTCCCTGGTAGCTAAGAATAGGAGCCAAATGCTTTGTCTAATGGAGTGAGAGAAAAATCCCACAACAATTTCCCCATTGGGGACCTTCTCGTTTTGATACACTCTTCTGTACAGATAGAGTAGTTCCCGGTATGGAAAGAGTTTCTAGACTGAAATAACGAATGGAAAATGTAATGAGAAAGATGAGAAAGACGAGTACGAAGACGCGAACAGGAAGACTACGTAACAACCGTCACCAAAGATATCTAACCCTCAATATATATATATATATATATATAATACTTAATACTTTTACTTCTACTTGACTCAATACTGTTATATATCTATATAGTACTTTTACTTCCGTTACTACTGTGATTTTATTTCCAAGACTCATCTCTCCGTTGGGGATGTTCTAACTTTTCAATCAGCCGTTACTACTACATTCACTGTATGTCTATATATATAATTTAATTCAAGTGAGATAAAAAAATTTTAAACAAGATGGTGCATTTAAAATTTATAAAATCTCAAAACTTGTTCGTTAACTTTAATTTTTAAATACTTTATAAATTTTATCTTTTTAGCAAAACTTGTCCAATTATTTTATTTATTATATTAGATAAATTAAATATTTATTAAAGTTTAAAGGTTTGAAAACATAAATTGTTATTGGATAAAATAATCTTTGTAGCAAATAAAATGTTATATGTTTAAAGTTCCATTGAAATGAAAAATTGAATATCGGAAATCTGTTGATAGAGTACTACGTAAAGTAAAAAGTAAAAATAGTATAAGGTTCTGAAGATTGAAGACATGCTACGAACTCAAGAAAAAATATTTTAGAAGAATGAAAGAAAATTAGAAAAAAAAATGAGACTATGAACTGTCCGTGGATCGAGTCCACGTGAGAATATTTTTGTTTTCAGAATAATTTAAAAAATCTAAATGTAATCGAACAAAAAATATTTCACTTGAATTGATTTAATCGATTGTAAAAATAAATTAAAATATAGAGTAAAAAATTATAAATACATAAATGACAATTGATAAAGCACAAAATTTACAAAGAAATAAAATAAAATAAATCCTTTGTCGCGACACATTTTATTATGGTTATTTACTCTTTGCTATTCATGTATAAATACCGTATTGTCTACTCCTTTTATATTTCACACTTTTACTTATAAAAAAAATTAAAATAAAACAATAGAAAATGAAACATAAAAAATAAAAAAATCAATCTTTATTTTTTTTTTCCGATTGCTTTTCCATTTAATCCCGCTTTTCTTTCATTTTCATCACTTTCACGAATGTTTACTGAATAAATTGTACAAAACTCTGGTGGAGTATTAAAAAAAAAAAATAAAAAAAATTACTGTGTTTTCCAACATGTCCACAGATAGATGTCAATCAATGTGACTGTTTTAAAACGGCTAAAATTTTATTCATTCACGTGCAAATATTTATTTATTTTGTTTTTTTTTTTTTTTATTCATTGCTTACTTACGCAATGACAATTTAAAATTTTAAAAATAAAATAAAATTAATTCCATGATTTATGACAATTGAGTAAAATATAAAAGTATATATTTTCCTTTGTCTAAGAATAAAGAATAGGGACAAATTCGAAAATAGCTGACTTGGATATAAATGCGGACGTAACATGAAAGACGTTAGCGCTTTTTTTTTTATCTACGACACAAAGTAGCACTTTGCCAAATGACTCGAAACTTTTAGGGTGTAAAGAAGTGACTTCTGAACGATTGTACCTCTGATTCTTTTTTTTTAATAATAAATTAAAATAAAAATAATAATAAAAAACAATTTAAATGAATTAGTCGGAAAAAAAAAATATATACTTGACTATTGAAAACAAGTATTGATAAAATTTACTTATAAATATTTATTGGTGTCGAGGAAGAATAATAAAAATATTTAAAAAACATTAAAGAAAAAAGTGAGAAAGGATCAGGCAGGATCTACACCCCAAATCCTTGTTGTCCATTAAATATACTTTAGTATATTATATAAATCTCATATACATATATATAAGTATTGAAACATTGCTATAACACTTATGTATACATATAATATACTCTTATATTTTTGATGTGTGTAAAGCTATACATTATACGTAATAGAAATTTGAATGATCTCTCCCTTTATCCAGCGCTAAATCCGGCTTTAATCTTTGCCGACGTATACTTGTGACGAATGGATTTAACTTGTCGTAATATACATATAAATTACTTTAGTAAATTTTATTGATTTTTATTTCTAAATTTAAAAAAATAATTATTTTTAAAATCAATAGTTTATCACGTAACTAATATTGGAGAAGGATTAACTTAAATTGAATATAAAATAAAAATAAATATGAACCAACAAAAAAAGAAATAAAATAATAGATAAAATGAAAAATTGAAAAATATGACAGGAGAAAACAGTAGTTGGGCCGGATTACTCAGCCAATTTACCATAAACCTAACGGTTTATGGAAGCTAAATATCCAGCAGACATTGGGCAAAAGAAAAAGTTGCGGTTTAATCGACCGAGAATTAAGCGTTCGACCAACGGGAAAAACAAGATAAGGATTTATTAAAATATTTAAAAAATAATAATCATTATTGAGTTTTATTATGGGATAAATGTTAATTAATAAAAAACGCTGAGCACTTAAACATTTTTACGCAATAACACCCCGACAATTTTTTAATAAAATAAAATTTAGTAAAAGCTCTATTTAATTATTTGAGCAAAGCAATGTACGGGAGTTAGTTACTTTGTATAAAAAAATATATAAAGAAAGTTAAAAAAGTAAAGAGAAGATAATTTGGTGGAAAATTAAAAATGAAAATTAAAAATATATTTAAGTTTTAAGTATCTTTTTGTTAAAAAACAGAATAGAGAGAAAAGTGTAAACGGAAATTCAAAGAGTGTTACTACAGTAGTAGTAACTCGTCTCTGGGGAATGCGATAATTAAAAACGCTTGACTTGTGACTTAGTTTTTTGCTGAGAAAATGAAAAATGCTATGAGGGGGTTATTAAATATATTATCATGTTGAGAAATTATTTAAATAATTATTCAGAGAATAAATGTAATTTTAAAATGAGTGGGTGTGTGTGTGTACGAAAAATTCATTTTTTAATTTAACTTCAAGTCCATTACTTTTCTCAAACATAAATAAAACAAAGGACAAAAATTATAATACAAATAAATATTAAAACTCACCATGGAAATTAATCGTGGATTTATCCATACTTGTTGCATATTATCGTCAAGATAACGTTTTGCTATTTTACCAATATTACCGTGTGATTCTTTTTTCTGCAATGGCAAAACTTGAGGAACTTCGATATTCGCACTAGCTCTGTAATAATAAATATAGTTATTAATTTTCTACATCAACGGTTTGTTTTATATATTTTTTTTTAATATAAAATGTTATAGCGGCATTAAAGTTTAAGCGAATATGTAAATGTTAATAAAGCTGTTGCTTCAGACGGTAACTAATTAATTTATCGCTCAATTGCATACAGTAAATACGGTAATTATATATATATTTAAACGTGTGGCTTATGTTAATATTCTATTCTACAGTAATTAAATGCTAACAGTGTCAGATGCTTACAAACTTTTATTTAGATCTTCCTGCACAATCACACACGTGTCTCTCTATTCAAATAATCCATTTCATTAAAAAAAATATTCTGCTGCTAATAGACCCAAGTATCCGTAGTAATTTAGTATAAATAAAACGGGTGATTGAGTTTAAAACTAAACTACTAGCTCAAGTCCTTTTCATACAAAACTTTAACAAACAATTAACCAACGCAATGTTTGATATTCCAAGCAAAATATACTATATAAATTATCTATTCAATTTCTATACGAAAATAAATAAAATTTAAAATTAATAAAAAAAATATTATAAATCTATCTGGATGTATATATATTTATCTAAAAACTCTAACATACTCGATTATAAAATTTCCATTAATATAAGTCTTTTATTATTATAATAAAATTCTTTAGTGTAGATTTTGTGAAAAGTTTAGCAGGATGTAAGACCCTTGAAACTCGATTTATTCGACAGCGCAGACAACAAGGAGAGTAGTCCGTATCCTAAAGTTTTATTAACTTTTTCTCTCAGGAGGGAAAAGCGAAATGCGGAAAAACCAGGTGGATTCCAGACGGCATGTCAGGCTCAAGAGAATTCCACACTGTTTTGATATCGTACTATTTTTATTTTTATTCTCTACATACACTTACGGAAATTCTTAAGCTATAACAATAAAAAAAAGTATTTTTCGTACCAAGATAAACATTAAATAATAATAAAATTTATTTTTATAACTAATTCATCTCATTGCTCTTAATTAAATAAATCGACCATTTACTACAAATTTTTTTAAGAACCAATTCATTATTATTTTTATATTAAGCAAAAGTTCATTAAAATAAATTTTAAATGACGTAAAGTAAAAATAAAAAAAAAGAAACAGGAAATGAAACCGGTGGCGCCGATTAACAGCAAAGCTTGCAACTAGAATCCGCGAGAGCTTTTTCCGAGTTACCATCAGACCGAACGTGAAAGCGCCGAATGCGGATAAAAGCTCTAGGGGCGCGTTTTCCTTTTAGACGGAAAAGTAACTGATACTTCAGTCGATAAAAAAGAAAATTTTATTACAACATTATAATTTATTTATTTCTATATAAAAAAATTAAATGCAAATTGTTAATTAACTAATATTGAATAGTAATTTTTTTTTAGATATTAGTGCACATGACGTTTGTCTTAAAAAAAAAAAAAAAAAAAGTGATGATAGTAATTGACGGGTAAAAGAAAAATATTTAAATAAAGAGACTTTGTAATTATACAATTTCAATTAAAAAGTTTGTTAAAAAATATATATATCATATTTAGACGATATGCCCCCAAGTTTAAAACAGTTTGACAAGTTAAGTCAAAACTTATCCGATTGATTGACATTTCTAATTAGAAATTTTTTTTTACTTTAACATATTTATTAATATAATTTCGTTATTCCATATTTCTCTTGATAAATTTATTTTCTTCCATTGATACATTATTCCAAGTCTTTTAAATATAATAAATAATAACCACTATTTTAAACATTTTCGAAAGTTCTGACATTTAAGAATAAAACTTAATATTTTGAATAAAAACAATTAGAGAGAAATAAGTTTCCGTCAGTTAGAGAAATATTATTCATGTAATCGTTAGTAATTAAAATAAATTAATAACGAGATATAAAAAAAAAAAATTATTTAATGTCTGGTAAGCATTAGCACATAAAAAATAAGTTAACAATTGTAATTCATTAAATTTTAGCAGTTGAACGATCTTCAATAGATAAAGAGATAACAAGTAAAGCTTTTTACTATCCAACAGACATACTCATAATTTAAATCATCAAACAATTATCGATTTTAAAAACTCTCGACTCATCAAAATAATAGATATTTTTTTTCAAATTTTCAACAGTAATTAATTTAAAAGTGCTAATGGTAACCAAATATTAATTAACTTGTGTTTTATACTCTACTCTATGATATTATATATATATATATAGATGTACATTTGTAGTATAATATTACGAGACACGGATTAACTCGACAATTTAAACAGTAGTATTATATTCTCTTTGATTTAATTCAAACATACATTAAAATTTTAATTCATTAGCGTAAAGCCCGCATCATTAAATCTCATATACTATTTTATTTATTTGCACTGATATACAGCTGGATACTCTATACTCTATTAAATTAAATTAGTTCATGGGAATATGGTTAGTAAACACATGCACTCGTGTCAAAATATTCAGACTCAATATTTTAAATTTAATCAATAAAGTATTTAAATTTATAAAAATTATTTTTGACTAAAAAAAAACTATAAGCTCTTACGAGCTGTAATTTTAATTAGGATTATCAGTAGATAGATAAAAAAAATAAAATAATAATAATTTAAAGCTTACAGTGTGAAATCTCTAAGCAGCTTTGGTAAATTTAAATATTTTATAAAGTTATAGGTCGAAATAGAAGGATAGATTAAAGTTTAAGTAATATTTTTTTGGTGTAATGATAAAATTACGTTGAAAATGTTTTGTCTGATGGTAATAAATTTATGACAGCGTATTATTAAAATTTTTTTCTCATCACCCTTATGTTGATTAAAAAATTCATATAAAACCCAGACCGCATGATCGAACGGTATCCACACCATCCACACTATACATATACTGTACACCAGACAAGTGGGCACTCATGTACCCTACTTGCTCTGCTGTGCCTCGTCTTCACTTTTTCCTTCATCTCTCTTCCCTCTATACTACATCCCCTGATCCACTGTACCCTCTCCTCTATTCTCTATTCTCTATCCTCTATCGATATCCCATATCCCATATTACACTTCTTTTTTATATAAATTTAATATTTTTTAACAGTTTCCTCTTCTCTGTCACTCTCAATGAAATATCTTTACATAACTTGCTACCACGATGATCATCAGAATGATCAAGTACTACATATAGTGTCAAGTCTGTCATTTTATATTCCGTGACAGAGTTTATCATAAGTCAATTTTATATTATTTTCATAAATATTTTTATCTACTCAATTTTATTCTATTTGTTACAAATTTAACGACCAAATTTAGCCCCAACTCTAATAAAAAATTTTACAAAAATAAATTGTATAAATCATCAAGTATATTTTTAAGTCTCATAAATTTATAACATAAAATTGGAAAAATATAAATGAAGAAAGTTTTTATGATAGTAGTTATAATTTTCTACAAAAAACTTTAAAAACAATATTTTTAATAAAAAACAAATATAAAGTCTTTTAATTTTATTTAAAATATATAGTGTAGAAATATGTAGACAAAGACAAAAAAATATTGTCATGTGAAATTTAGTAACAACGTTCAGTCAGTAATATCCTAATATCGAAATGACAATGCACTTTGTAAGCACTCGAATAAAACAAAAAAAAAAAAAAGTAATAAAATATGCCAACTGACCAACCATGAGATTATTATAGCTCTTGTGTGTAAAACTTTCAGCAAACTAATCCTATCTATTTAATGGACAAACCACTGTACTACCCCAATGTCCCCAATATGGACAATAATACAACTGAGGTAAAGTCCCATTAAAATTTACCGTCTGCATCAACTAACTTTTATTGTATTAACTAGCCAGTAAAAGTCATAAAGTAAGACTAAAATAATAATTACCTTTGTTTATTATTAGTAACAATTGGCATAGGAGTTGGAATTCGAGGTGGAGGTACAGGAATAACTTTGCGTCTTCCATTGACAGGTTGATGTATTGATGGAGTTAAACGACCAGTTGGAGCAATTCGTCCAGCCGTACGTGGCTTATCTGATCTCACGTCCATTTTTTCTTGGTCTAGAAAAAAAAATTCAACTTTAATTTTATATTATTTACAAATAATATAGTTTTTATATATAAAAGTTAACATAAGTCAAGTGACAGAGCTTCTTGACGAGTATACCTCTGGATTCATTAGTAAAGTGACAGACATACTCTAGAGCTTTACCAAGACTAGGTCTTACTATCATACTGTAGCTTTAGTACCGCAGATATAAGAAATGAAAACTGTAATATCAACTCTGTCCATTTATTTAACGACAAAATAAATTTTTACGATAATTTTATTTTTAAAAATGTAAAAATTTATTGACCACAGTACAGATATGTGGGTTTAGAATTTTTATATTGAAGATCAACTCTGTTGTTATATTAGTAATGTAATATAATATCATTTTCATTATTATTAATAAAGTCCTTTTCAGCATAATTTTATACAATAGGAATAAAGATAATGAATGAATTCAATAAAATAACGTACGCACCATGAAATGTATACGAGATATAATTTTTATTATATTTTATATAAATTATTATGAATATTGATATCCAAGTACACTTAAAAAAATATTAATTAATGCTTTTTTATGTTACCCAGTGTATACATATGATGAATTAAATACTCGCATAAGTAAATTTATATATATATCACAAACTTACTCGTTAAAATAAAATGTATATTTTTTTAAATTCAACTACTTGTAATTAAAAAAAAAGAAAAAACTATTTTAAATTTTATCTCTCTTAAATTCCAAGATACGTGTATTTTATATCAAGTGCTACGTGAAATTTGTTCAACTAAAAATAAAAAATTGTTGAAAAAAAAAAAAAATGAAAGGAACAAAATAATAATAATTACAGAGTTGAACTTGAAATAAAATCTGGAGTTAATCCAGACTTGTTGATGTCTTTCTGTACTTGTTCTTCTTCATCTTCTTAAATTTGATCTTTTTTGTCTTTATTCTGGTTCTACGAATTCTCCCGCGGAGAACAAATAACCCATTATAAGTATCAATACGTCTCAATTACCTCCTACACATGTTATAGATAACGTGACATTTCGTAAATTAGTTATCAAATAAAGTTTCTGCAAAAAAATTAAGTACAGGAAATAGTTTTTATTTTTTTTGCGGTCTAGAGTTCTGATGGATAATAAAAATAAAATTAAAAAGGTTTAATAAAAATAAAATATCAAGTGAGAAAAAAAGTAATGGAAAGATGTGTCATGTGTTTTCACAAGAGTACTAGCGACCTCATTGAGAAAATGACCATGTACCTTGTCTCTTAAGATACTTGACAAGTGTTCTCGATGAACGAAAAAAAAAAAAAATTTATGTGTTACCTTAGAAGAAAAATATCTTTTGTATTTTAGAGAAATGAAAAGTTGTAAAAAATATATGGACAAAAATATGAAAAGACTGTGGTTTTTAATGTTTTAGACTTTTACTTTTTATTACTTTTTTTTTTAAACAAGACAGCATTGTAATTTATTTTTTTTAATAATAACAATAAATAATCAAAAATTTTTTAAACATTGAGAGTAAATTAAAAAAAACTATAGCTTGTTTAGCAAAATAATCTCATTAAACGAACAAACAAAAAAGTGAAACCGCTTAATCTCTGAAGCTTTTATACTCCAATGTCTTTTGTGAGTTTTTATTTGCTGATTTGTGGCCAAAAAAACTGTTTGATATACATTTCAAGTGAACCCATGGAGAAATGACTTCGAATATAGAGAGAAAGAGAGGGACAAATAAAGAAAAAGAGCTCGTAGTATCGTAAAAACAATAGACGCATCTGCTTAGCAAATTGAAAAAATAATCACGTTTTCGCAGTAATATTGTCGCGAGCTAGCGAATGAGGACGCGTGTAATACAATAACCCACCCTCAAGTCAAAACAACGAACATGTAAAATAATAATAAAAATAAATAAACAAAAAATAAAATAGGAAAATAAAGATACTGGAGATTGGGGAGTGTTAAAAGAAGAGAGCGAGTCAAAGACTGGTAAAGAGAGAAAAAAAATGGTGTATGTATATATGACAGTAGATGAGTGCAGCAAGTCGTGCAGGCAGTAGTGCAAAAACAATGTGCCGTGTAGACAAGAGATGTACTGAGTATACAAAATTATTCACCCATCAGCACTGTCCTTAACTCTAACACTGAGATACTTGTCACATGATATTTGCTGTCCAGTATAAAAAATTCAATATAATCCAGAGAAAAAAAAATTTTTTTAAATTATATCTTTCAAGTCCAGTTAATTTAAAAAAAAATTAATACGCTAATAACTTTTGAACGATAAAGATTTTAATTACAATTTTCTCCCCGAGTCTTAGACTGATTTCAGTATAAGTAAATACAAGTATATATAACAAAGTAATTTAATGGAGAACTGTGAACTGCAGAGTACTTGCTAGTAGACGGACAAACGTTTTAAATTTAAATATTTTTAATTACACAGAACAAATTTAATTAACCCGAAAACTATAATTTAAAATATAAACTATTTATATATTACAAGTCAGTTGATTAAATTTTATTGATTAATATCTAGTTAATTAAAAAAAAAAAAAAAAAATACCAAGAATGATAATTAATCATAAAAATAAACTATTAGAAATATAAGATAGCATTTAAATATTTAAGTAACAGTGATATACAGGAACATTGTTCAGGCTTCTTAGCAGCCATAGAAAGTCTTTATATATTATTCACCTATTGGATTCTATATTGGAATAGTCGATGTATCATCGCTGACAATACAATTGGTATAGAGTTGTCAATAAAAATAAACGATTTATCATACAAACTATCGTAGATAATTAAATGTGATGACCATTGACTGATTCGACATAAATTGTAACAGAAGGTTAACAATCACGATTGATATCGTTTGTCACTTAAAGCCTTAGAGAAATGACACAGAGCTGACGTCAGCTAGTGGAGGATCCAAAACTTTATCACACACCTAACAAGATCCGCTACAGAGTTTCCAGTCACAGTTTGAATCAAAATCGTACCTTCTACCGCTACTCTGAGGATTAAATGTCCGGTCAACCGAACTGTCTACATCGATTATCAAAGACTACAAAGACCAGAAGTCATTTGGGAATATTCAAACTAACCACGGTTAGGAGAAAGAGACATTTTAATTACGTTTCATTTTTTTTTTTTCTATCAACTTTCGTCAATTAAAACTAACTTTGATTTAATTGTTAATAGATCAGGGCATTACTTTGATCAATTACTACTATTATTATTATTTCAATGTGTGCAAGATTAGGATTAATTAGTACGACTTATTATTTTAATTTTTTAGTAGACGAGAATAATAATAAATTAAACATTATTTTAAATAAAAACCTGAAAAGTAATTATGAATAAGTAAAATGAAGAAAGTATGTGAATAATATATAACAGCAGCAGCATCAGAGAGTCTAGTCGGAAAATAACATTGATAATTAGGTAGCACAAATCCTCTGCTACATAAATATCAAGAGAAATACGAGAATTATGAGCTTTTTCTGTTGCTATATTTTATTTATATTTTAATTAAAACTAAAAAAATTTAATTAATTAATTATTAAAGCACAAATAACTAATGAAGAGAATTTTGTCTATTTCATTTTGTTCACCCCCTATGCATAAAACAATAAATGTCATTAAAATAATCACAATTACTCTATTTTCTCAAAATTATTATTCAGTCTCTTTGCTTTAAAATTCTAAAATTACGAGACCATAAAACTCAACTGCTGTTAACAGATGGAATTAGTATACTTATTCTATTCTATAATCATTTATTATATAATAAAATAATAATAATAATAATAATAATAATAACGATGATGGATACTTGGTTTAGTATCCTGTGAAAAAAAATTCGACTTAAAAATTTTTCTACTCCTGAATTCTTTTAAAGTTTAAAAATATCTCGAGTTCATTTTAGAGGGAATTGTATCGATGTAAAATAATTTAACACTTATTAACTTGACTAATTAAGTTTGTAAATCGCTTTCTCGTAAATTTTGTTGGTTTGAACTTGAATAATAATTTCATGGAGTCGATACGAAAAGTTTTGTCAAAGTTAAACATTGTTGCGGTGTATTAATTTGATTTAATTAAATCTGATATCGGGTTATTGTAAAGTGAGATAGTTGATACTCGTTATGTATTAATAATAAATTATATGCAGGCATAAATGGATATTTGATAACTATTATTATTGTCATTATTATTATTATTATTACTACAACCACAATAACTGGCTGTATTATTCTCGGTCTGAGGAAATATCCGAATCTCAATCTGAGCGGAAGGTGCTGGATATATATTCTCAGTACCCTCACTCAGATAGATCTGAATTGGATAGCACAGAGCTAACTGGATAAAATGGTTTTGGTCTGCTGCACCATCATCCTTCTTTAATGCTTTTTTTTTCTCCAGGCTTAGTCATATAATGGCCACCACCATTTTGACAAAGAGAAATAACATTTTTTTTAGGCATAGATGTGTCGAGTGTTTCTATAGATTTATTATTCCATTGTATTTTTTAATATTTTATCTGTATAATTTTTTGTTTTTTAGTCTATCGATCATAAAATTTTATTTGAAACCCAACTATTTATTCGAAATGAAATTATAATTGGTCGAATATTTTCAAAGATTAAATTTTTATTGAGAATAAAAAACATCTTAGTCATTTTATAAGTGTTCCATTATCGAGAGCTTGTAATTTAGTTTTTATATTTGTTAATAAAAAAATCCCTTTCAAAAATTCTAAACCATAATACCTTTTTATTAGGAAAAAAAAAAATTTAATATAAAAAAGTAAAATGTCAAAAAGTTTATCTCAACTTGAAATATATCACCCATAAAATTCTCAATAACAAATAATTGTTTAAATAAAATTTAAACAAAATAATCTATAAAAAAAAGACATAAAGATAAAAAAATTTATTGTATACAAGAATTTATTGATTAAATACCACAAGGCAGATCAAACATCATAAAGTCAATTTTATAACTATACCACATATATTAAAGCCTCACATATATATAGATTTTATTATGTTGACAGAAATACCATACTGTTGTAATGAAATGATATCAAGGTTCTTAGTACTTCAATAGACTAGTCAAAAGCAAATCTGTGTCGGAAGTATATATCCACATATATTCATATCTATATATATGCCAAATGTTCCTGCCTCCTTTATCCTGTTACATATTAAATTGAATAGCATATGATCAATAGACAACATCCATATAAATGAATTCGTAAAAAAATAATTAAAGGGGAATGTTGTGAATATTAAAATTCATATTTTTGTTCCTCGCTCATACAACAACATATAAAATAATAATAATAATAATAATGATAATAACAAACAAGAGACTTTTGATGAAATAGTGGAAAGTAAAGAAATAAAAAAATTTTTCGATGCAGTTGTGAACATCCCCATGCTAACTATAAATCAGTATGTACATACTAGTGTCATTTGAATGACATTGATACTGAATATTTTGTTTGTTTTCGTATATAGTAGATACATATATGTGTATAACTTTGGTCATATAATATATAACCGATACGATGAAAGTAATAAATAGTTTATCTGTGCGATGTACGTAAATGTGTGTGGGTGTAGAGCTAAGCGGATTATCGCGTGAGAAGTAGTAACATGAGACGATTTTAAAGTAAATAAAAAAAATTAAATTCGGAACTTGCTTGATGTTTATTTCAAATGTTATCTTAAACTATCGCATATTCTCATCATTTTCTGCACGTCACATTATATATAATTCACGATTTATAATAACGATTAAATATATACTTACATGACACGTATACGTGCATGCAATCCTGATTACTAAATAATTATTTAAATTAGCGTAAGTAAAACAGATTTAATATTGTTATTAAATAAATTAAAATGAATTTTTAAAAAGTTACTGTTTCTTTTGCAAGATAATTTAGTTTATAATGCCAAATGAATCCTGTATTATATTTCACAGATAGAAAACATAAAACGCATTCCCTCTAAAAAACTCATTTCAGATTTTCCATGTACGCTTAATAAAAATAAATTCTAGATCCTTTGATCTTCAGATTTATAGAGAATTTTCATTACTCACTGAAACATATTAAATTTAAAACAAACAAATAAAAATAATTTTAAAAAAGAATACGTCACGTTGAATATAAAAAAAATTCAAATGCATGACGATTTTTTTAATCACACTTTTTTTTTAAGTTCGATGGCTTTGTAAGATTTTATCAATTTATGGGTCAAAATTTCGACATAACTACGTGCTGTGATAATAAAAAAAAAATTATGATTTTTTAGTTTTTTAAAAATAATTTTTAGAGCTAAGCAAAAAAAAATATATCCAACAAACAGAGCTTATATACAATTTGAACCCTCATTTTCTGCATTCTGGTTGTGCAAAGGGTTTCGAAACCCTTCTAAAGGTCATGTGTAATGGGTGAAAATGGATCGAACGAAGAAGGGATCTGTGTATGTGTATGTTTATACTCGCATTTTAATACGACCGTAATTATTCCGCTACATTCTCCTGCTATATATGTATAATATACAAAAACCGATTCCGACAATATTCATAGCAACAAAAAAAAAAAAATAAAAATATAATAAATAACGGGTTTTTTCTATATTTGTTCTATGAAAAAAAAGTGTAGACATATTTACGTTCATACATATTATGTATAAAATACCTGAGTATAAACAAAAATATTTTATCGGATAAATTCTCAAGTGTAACATTGGAAATTCTCAAGAGTTACTCTCGGGAATAGAAAGAAAAGTTATTTTGCAACAAAAAAGTATTAAACAGAAGAGTTATGTTAAATTTTCAAACTATTTTCTGATATCATACAAATTTTCATTTTTTTTCTCGTCTTTTTTTTGTCTGGAATGTATAAGAACAAGCGAATCACTTTATACATACGTACGTCGTCGCGATGTATAAATATGCAGCAATCGCTAAAAGTCTGATGGCATATCTCTGCGTATTCATCATATATGTCTGGGTTTCATACATTTCTTCTAAATATTCCTCGTAATTATAAGGAAGAAGAGTTTTCTCACTTAAAATTCAGAATTTATTTATTTAATCTGTATCTTTTCAATTTTTCTAATATGAAGTAAATGATTTATCGAAAAATTTTTCATTCATTATATAAAAATTAAAAAAAAAAAAAGTACGTGAATCACAATATGATAGGTACTCAAGTGGTTTAAAAGTCTATAAATTTTTTTCTTCACTTTTTTGTAACTTATTCATTGTATACAACCCCTAGAAGCTGTTCAATATACCTTATACTTGATGCTTGATAGGGAAAAAGAGATGAAAAAATCAATCCAGCATAAAAATGATCGTTAGTCTAGACTAATTGATATTGCGATTATCCATCTAAGGGTGTCGTCTGTATCAGATCGTTTGGTTCTATGAATTGCGTGAATAATAATTGTGATGCATTTACAACTCTGCGTATATATTTATGACTCTGGTAGTTGTTTTTTAAAAATACAACGAAATTAAATATCTGAATAAGTGAGGGGGCATTTTATCGAATCTAGATCTGCATTTGTTTCACTATTTAAATTTAAAATAACTTTATTTTTTATTATGAATCGTATGATTTATACTTTCATACACCGGACGTTTATATTTAATATTTATAAGTCTATATTTATATATTTCCGGTTCAATTTACTAAATAATTAATAACAAAAAATTTGAAAAAACTTTAATTTTAAATTTCTTCCCGCATTGAAAAGTCATCAATTGTTTAATTAGACAACAGAAAAAAAAACAATGCAAAAAGTGAACAATGAACACGCAATAAATTTAAAGGGAGATTGAAGAGAATAAAAATAGCTGGGTATAGAAATAATATAAAACTAGAAAAGAGAAGATGCCGATTCAAATAGATGGCATATGGCAGTTCAAGTCTTTTTCATTCCCATCCTAATAAACTCCAGTACATCTATATTCTCCATATATACATATATATACTTATACATAACCACTTCTCTTTAGTAATAGTTGAATCTTGTCTACACCCTTACACACACACAGACGGACACACAAATGTATAGATACTCAATATACTCGATTTTCATCCCTAGAGATATATTATCCAGAAGCGTACACGCGAAGCGACTCTCGAATAACCACCAACCCCCTTCTCAATCCACATATCACCCTATTATAGTATCTCCAATAGAGGAGACAAACATTTTTATGTATTTTTTTATATCTATATACAAGTACTAGAGTAACAAAAATATGTTGCAACATAATTTCATAGTTTTATTTCATTTCTCACTAAAAATATAATTGACTAATAAATTTACGTTTAACATAAAATTAGAAGAAAAAAAAAATTGAGTAAACAGAGAAAGTTAATAATCACATTATTTAGTGTTTATAAACACTATACTGTATTTTAAATTTATTCATCTTCTCATTTTGTTATTTTTTAATTTTACTTTTCTTTATCGACTCTTTGTTGCATACAATAATAAAATGCAGGATTCCTATTATGTATATGAGTATATACTAGTTTTACGGTATAGAGGAAAAGAGAATGAGAAAGTAGAGATGAGGTAAAGGTTATAAGGGATTGGTACACCAGGACGAACGGAAGGAGAAGCAGACTAACGAAAACAATAAAGACCGATTCCTTATGCATCGTTGGATATTACGGTTTGAAAGCGTAGCCACGTGAAGAACGCGGAAACTTTATATTCGCCAAGGATCAATTTAAATCACCTTTCTTACGTCTCGATATTTATTTATTTTTTTTTTTTTTAAATTAACAACAAATTTTTATATTGATAAAACTATCATCTTCTGTAGAAAGAACGAAATTAAACAACTTTAATAAAGATTATTTTACCCGCTATTAAATTTATCAGGAGAAAATTTATTATTATTATTATTGTTT
The DNA here is from genome assembly GCF_029852145.1 of Microplitis mediator. Taxonomy (NCBI): domain Eukaryota; kingdom Metazoa; phylum Arthropoda; class Insecta; order Hymenoptera; family Braconidae; genus Microplitis; species Microplitis mediator. Next base: position 181,695 of record NC_079977.1, read on the forward strand.
TTTTTTTTAATTAATAAAAATAAGTAGACATAAAACTACAAAGGAATTTTCTTTGTCTCTATTAGTACGCAATTACGAGTAAATATTGGCTGTGGAATTTCACGAGGTATTTATAATTTTTATTTGAAATTGATTGAGTTGTAATTACATTATAGTCTGTACTAATAAAACTTTGAGTTCTCATAAATCAAGTGGATACAATCGCTGTTAATTTGAAAACCAGTCAATTGAAATATAAATTATATAAAATATTTTAATTGCTGAGCTCGGACGCAAGTTTGGTCATATTTCGTTACTAGATTGGGATACGAGTGAAATTTTTAAATTCTTTAAAGAAAAAAATAGTATATTACACTACAAGGGAAGAAAGTTGAAATTCCTGCCCTGTGTGATATGATGCCCGAGGCGAAGCCGAGGGCATCATGACACACAGGGCAGGGCTTTTAACTATCTTCCCGTGTGGTGTATACGATTTTTCTTTATACCTGGTCGAAAGTACGTTTATTAATTACATTTTTGAATACTATAAACAACACAACCACGTTCTGCCTTCAGCTGACAGGTCGGCCATGTTTTTTTTATTTGCTCCCTATTGACGCGCCTCTTTCGGACATACATAAAACTTTAATTTTTTTCCGTCTCCCTTTTTTTTTTTGTTGCGTTTTTGATGCCTGCCCCGCGACATTTGAAAGCACGAGCGAAGCGAGTGCGTCTGGTCGGCGGGGGCAGGCATCAAAAACAAAACAAAAAAAAAGACATAATTATACTTATAAAAAATAAAAATAAAAAATAATTATTTTTTTTCGAAAGAAATAAATTTATGCCTATGAACAAGATTTTTTTCCTGCCAATAAATAATATATAAATGAATACATAATCTTTCAATAATTAACCTCGCCTCTGCATCAAAATCTTTTATCACCTCATCCTCGTCCATAGAGTCATCAGATGATACTTTTTCAGTCATTTTATTATTGCAAGTACACTGTTTACTTAACCCTTCAGCACCCGCGTTAGAACAACGTAAAACATTACCCGCGTGATGAGAAAAAGTCTCACGTTTCGGCGCATCGTAAATTTTAAGTCAAATAAAACAAAAATATTATGCACTTTCCCGATTATGACGTAATTATAATTTATTTGAATATTTCGCTTGTTTTTATTTTAAAATTTTCTATAATGTACTTGTTTTTTAATTTTTAATTTTGTAAGTAATGACAGACTTAACGGCTGAAAAAAACGGCGGTGATTGCCGAAAAGATTCGGAACTGCCCGAACTGAGCCAAACCGTATTAATTTTTATGCCTTACTTTACTCGCGTGATGAGAAAAAGTCTCATTGCTTTTTAAAATAAATCTTTTAAAAATATTTTTTATGTCCGAAATAATTTTTAAATTTCAAAATCATAAAAAGCATAAAATTTCATTAAGATAAAAAAAATTTCACTAGGTCATTCCATTTAAAATTACTTAGAAAAAAATATTTGAAGGCAAGTGTGAGAGAAAAACTCATAGCGCGGGTGCTGAAGGGTTAAAATATCACAAACAACGAGACACGAAAACACTGACGTACATATAAATAAAGCAACGATCTATGATGTTATCGTCAAAAATTTTATTGATAAAGTGGTAGACGTTCAGTAGATGGCAGCAGCCGGCTGTTTCCGTAGGCACGAAAAAATTTTTTGCTCCCGGCGATGTAAGTGGGGCGCGTGTAACTCCACTAGGAGAGGGAAATGAGACTTTAGGCCTTAAAATTAGGGAGGGAAGTGCGTACTTTCGACTAAGGGATAAAGAAAAAATAATTTTCTCCTCGACGGGCGGAAAGCGTCAACTTTCGTCCCGCTGTGCAAAACGAAGTTGCCGTTTTCCGCCTCCGTCGAGGAGAAAAATAGCATACACTCCTCGGGAAGTAAATAAGAAAGCCTCAGATCACATGTTTGTTGACCTCGGCTTCGCCTCGGCCAACAATTACATGTGATCTGAGACATTTCTTACTTTACTTCCCTCGATGTGTAATATACTATTTGTTTTAACTCAGATTTAAATGTTAAAATAAACATTTTACACCTTTGGTAATGAAGTTATTTAAACTAAAAACGACATTTGCTATGTATATATATATATTGTCGTTTATCCCCAAGCAAGCACATTGGAATCGTTAAATACACGCGAGACCGCACACGGGGTTTTTGCATTTCATGAGTGGTCGTCGTAGTCGTGGAACACAAGTCGCGCACGCGGGCACGTGTGCGTTGCTCCAAGTAATAGACGCATTTGTCCGCGGTCCATTAAAAACACATCGGTTTCATTTCATTTTCATTTGCTCAACCGGATGGTTTACTTTTCAGAGCAGACTCAGTCGTAGGGGAGTCAAATTTACGTCAAAAAATATAAATATATACGTATACATGTATATATAAACAAGAACTTAATCAACGTGAGAACTTGTTTTAATTTTAAATAGAAAAATCAACGTTTAAAAAAAAATTTTTTTCATCTACTTTTTTATCATAGGGTTGAATAACTCAAGTCAATTTGACGCAGTCAAATAGAATTAATGTGTATACATATATACCTGAACTGCGGACGCTTAGCATATAGAACAATCTATCACTTGTGTGTCCCACTGAGTAGAGATTCACATATATATAAATATATATAGAAGGTATGAGCGCCGATAAACACCAATGACCCGGTAACCACGACCGCAGTCTCGCCAGGTAACCGAAAGTCAATATTTAACTGACCATTAAAGCTTACTGTCATTAAATATATAAACATATACATATATATCTCATCTTTGATGTATGTATTATTCAGCCTCCCGATATTTGCTTCAACTCAAAGAATAATAAAACGTCAACGTTATATTTTATATAAATGTTTAAAAATAAAATTTAGATGTTTGACTTTTTATTTTAAACATTCGACCATTTTAATTTAATGAAAAAGCGGCAAAAAATTATAATTTAAATCCATGTACTGGCAGTTTAACTCAAGTTTTGCAAAAGCATTATTTGGATAGATTATAATTGAAAAAAAAGCACGTTTCGAGATACAACAATCGATGTTTTATTAATGATAAGATTAATAAATTTTTTTTATATATATTTAAGTTTACTTGACCTAGATTGAACTTTACTTGTCGCATATATTTTAACAAACAATAATTTTAATAAAAGTTTTATATGTAATTAAATTAATAAATTTGGTTTTATTTACTTTTTCTTGGCTTTAAATCGGAATATTGGAAAAATCTCGACGAAAAAATAAAAATTGTATAAAAAACTATAAATATTTCTTTATATTATAAACGTATATACAAATAAGTTAAGAATTTTCAACTTATCGGTCTATCGATAATGTCTCAAGAATCCGACGAGACATTGGACAATAAAAGTCTAAGCACTCGCAAAATTACTCCATTTCTAATAAACCTGACAAATAATATAAACTTTTTTTTTTATTACTATTCACATTTCCTATCGTTAAACTTTAAATACTTAATAACTCGATATTAAATAATATTGAAAAAAATATCTCACTCAAGTGTTCAATATCGGATGTCACGAGTTAATAAAAGCTAATGACTTTTTATAAAGAAATCTTTTATTTTTAATATTTTTCGTTACGGTGGGAATGACAAAAAAAAATTATGGTGCCATAAGTTTTACTGAGAAACGACCTTACGAGTTTACGCGTTATCCAAATAATTTACTTTCAAACTCATGCACCTACGAAGAAAAAAAAAATATACCACGCGTTCCGTGCCATGTGCTATAACATCAGGACTATAAATATAACTTTCTTTCTTTTTAAAATCCCAGTAACTTCATCTGCCTTTTTTTATATTTTCTTACACCTTATCGACACCCCAAGACCAAGTTCAATGATTATCTAAACAATTAATAAATTTACTAGCTAATTATAGAATAAATGTAACAAATTCAAAATTAGGTTTTTATCAAACAATTTTTACTAAATAATTAATAATATATTTAAATTGAATATTATTTTTTCTATGTCGTTACCGATGAATCTAAAGTTGTGAATATATTGGAATATTATAGTAGATTAAAATTGACTCGTGAAATTTAAAAGTATTCAATAAAAGAAAATTGGCTTTTATCTCTTTCTTTTATTATTTTCCTCACATTATTATTATTATTATTTTAGTTGATTTATTATTCAGACATCGGATTTCTTATTATTCGTTTGATCATCTCTAAAATATATAAATTTATAATTAATAACTCTTTGTATGAGCTTATAAAAAAAAAAATTTTCAACCAATTAATGATAATAAATCTGTCAATATTTAACTTTGCTACACAATTACTTTTTTTATCAATTCTTATAGAAATTATATGATAAAAATAAATTAGCATATAAATGGAAAAAATTCATAGATAAATTTAAAAAATGAATATTTTATTTAAGAGGAAATAAAAATTTTTATTTGTAGCATTGATTTGTTAATGTTTGTTCTGCTCTACTCTACTCTTATTTTTTTTTTTTTTTATCTTTGGCTCTTTATATATTTTAGTTCGCTAGCTAAAGTTAGGAGTTCATTACTGTGAAAGAAAAATATACCATGACCTGGTAATACGAGTATATATGTAGTCTATGGCATGTATGGAGTTTATATATACATATATACAATAATTCTATACTGCAGACACGCAAAGTAAAGCTCTTATAGAAATTCTCGACTCAATTTCATTTTAGCTCTTGGAATCTTTCAGATCTATATGGACTTACGGCTCGTAACTGTTGAGAAATGTTTAGTTTTATTTTCTTACTGTTTTTCTTATGCGACTACTGTATGATACAAATATATATATGTAAGTTTACAGACTGCCACTATAGACTATTGCAGTCTGGCTGATAAAGTTATAAAGACAAAAAAATTAAAATAAATTTTTAAAAAATAAATATTTATGAGAAAGCTAATGTATTGGTTAAATATATATGAAATATATATTGATCAATATGAGACGGAGGTACTTTTAAAAGTCTAAGTACACTAGACGTTCATATTTCTCATTTTTATTTTTAATTCTATTTATTTTTAATTTTTTTTTTTTTTTAAACATTTTACAAATTTACTAAAAAATAAAATGAATTCTCAACTTTTCACTCTCTACTCAGACCAACCGCACTTATCCTCTTGATACACTCCATCAAGCTTACTCACTCGTATTTCACTAGGAAACTCTTGTCAAATTTATTTTTATTTCATTTTATTTATATTATTTGTGTTTTTTTTTTTCCTTCTTTTCCACAGGAAATTTTTATTCTTCATTTATAGTAATGCTAATACTTTATCTGCTATTATATTTATTTATAAAGAATATATTTAGTTGATGTACAATAGGAAAGAGGTCAATGGCTCTTTATTATTTATTTATTTTTTTTTTGTTCGCCGAATGAATTAATTAGGACTTGATATTTAAGTTGTATAATATTTGAATTTAAATATCTAGGTTTACGTTTATCTGAAAGTTCATAAATAAAAATCTACCCGAGAACACTTGTGTCTTTGAAGTAAAAAAAATGATTATGTTAAGTTTAAATTTTTTTTAGACTTTACAAGATTCATTGTGTCTCTCCTTCTTCTAATTAGTCAACTCGCTTGTATACGGGCATCTTAAATAATTTATTGTAAGTACACATAACTATAGACCCTTATAAATTGCATATATGTATTTAAGTGGACACCTATATTATAATAGAGAGTAGAATTTAATGAATGAGGATCTATCATCGTCTTGATTCTCGTATATCAATGAAAAACGAAAAGTAAAGACATAAAAATATCTTGAAAGAAAAAAATATATAAAAGAAGGTAGTCAGAAAGGAGACACTCTATTCTATTCAACATATATATAATAGGGAATGGTATATGTATATAAAATATACGAAAGTCAGCTTGTTCATCTTGAATCCGTGAATGAAAGTAACAGAAGCAGCAATGTCGTCCTATCCCTATCCCTATCCCTGTTCCTATTCCAGTACAAAACTTACACTATGTATATATATATATATATATATACAATACTAGAGACTGGATTCAGCTCAGTCGTTTTTCTCCTTGAGGCACCAAAGCGAAAGAAAAAAGAATTTATAACAGAGAATGAAGACAGGACTAGTTGGTAAAGAGTGAAAATAACTGAGAAGGCGATAATATGTATAAAAGTTAAAGGGGAAAAAGAAAGAAAAGAGAGTAAGAATGAAAAGAGTAGCGGAAAAACTGTAATGGATCTGTTTTTAAGATCCACTCCTGTCGAAAGCTCAGTTTACAATTTGCTCCACCTCTACCTCTACCTCAACCTCAAACTTCATCTCCATTTCCATCTCCGTCACTGTCTCTATACTGTTATGTAATCTATTATATTCATTTAAATTGATATTACGAACTAGAATCCAGTTTCACTTGATACGAATAACAAAATGTCGATAATATTTTTTTTATCAGTTAATAGAAATAAACTTTCGAAAAAATTTTATCCAAGTATAAATAAGTTATAAAAATATTAACTGATTGAGTTACATCGAAAAAGTTTCTATAAATATTTTTATTAAACTTTAATGTGATTTTATTTGAGATAAAAATAAATGTATTTATTTTTTGCTGTTGAAGAAAATTTTTCACATAGAAAATAAAATCAAACGGAAAATTACTAAAAGATTTTAAAAAGCGAGTAAAAAAAAATGAATAATTACAAAATTAACATTAGACAGTAATATTAAATGAAATAAATTTGTTTCCTTTGATTCTTAAATATATATACATTTGAGAATTAAATGTATATAGGATTGGTCTGGTGTCGCGATTTCAACGACAGGATGTTTACATTGAGTTGGCCTTTATTGCTGCACACAGAAACTCTCAAGTTGATACAACAACAACAATCTATATGTGTATGTACGTATGTATGAAATGTATGTAGACTTTGAAAGCTTCAGAAAGTGACACCACAGACACCCGAATACGAATACGAATTCCCAACCCAACAAACTTGTCGAAAACTACACCAGCAATAGTTGATTTCAAGTTTAAAGTTTATAAGTCAACGTCTTGCTCTCATTTCATCTATCCAGACTTTAATGTTCCAGTATATATCTATATAAAAGATATATAAATCTTGTGAGCACTTGAGATCAAGACAAAAGTTGTCGTTTACGTGACAGAAATTTAAAAATAAAAATAATGGTAATAAATAATGGAATTGACAATTATTAAATTAAATTTATAACTAAACGATAAGAGGTAAAGTCAAAAAAAAGTTTTAAAATAATGAGGATAAATATTTTAGTTGCTGTCACAACATCAGACAACAATATTCGTTAAACGTTTGTTTGGATCACGAAACATGTATCATCTAGATAACGATGGTAATTTAGCGAGGTTCTTTGCAAGAAGAATAGGGTAAAGGAGAGAAAGGATAAAACGATCTTCGTATGTCTCGAGGGTCCGGGAACAAGAAAGAAATAAATAAAAAAATATATAGAAAGAAGTAAAGATGCATAACAAGTCTGAGGTAACAATGAAACATCAATTGAAAGTTTACTTTTTTTTTATTTTTGACAAAAAATAAAATTTCATTTTCAAATCGAAATGTTAAAAGCTACAACTTTTGTTAGGAATTTTAAAAATTTTTAATTAAAATATAAGTCATGTAAAAAATTTATTAACTGGGTTTAAAAAAAAAAAAATACTGACAGTATCGTGGAAAAAAACTATAAAACATATTTTTTTTTAATTAATAAACCTCTCACCGAAAAATAAAAAATAACAGACTAGCAATAACCACCGACGCTTTGCAAAAAAAAAAAAAAAAGGAAACAAAGCAAAAAAAATATATATCCAGTTAAAACATAAAAACATTCGATTGATCCGTCGATACAACACAGTCATACAGTTGACCCTTTCTCTTTTGAGAGCGTATCAAACCAATTGAAGCCAAATACCAGTGATACTAAAAAACAAACAACAGCCTAAAAAAATATAACCCGAAAAAAGTAAATTTAAACAAAAATTTACAAAAAACCATCACAATAAATAAACTAAAACTTTTTTTTTTTTCATCAATATTCTTTACATAAAAATGTCGAGTCATTGTTCAGCACAAGACAGAAATATTGACACAGATAAAATTTTATATAAAATAACATATATCGTGTATAACGAGGAAACTATACGAGAAAAATTGCACGATAAGTCAAACACGTCGTCGTTCTTCCAATATTTTCTCGCATTTATCTCTGATCCAACTAAAATAACAATAAAAAATCTTGCAAAAAAAAACGAGAATAAAAATTTTAATTAAAAATTTCATCACTAAAAAAAATTTCTCGTAAATCAATAAAAAATTATAATTGTTTTAATAATAATAATATTTAAGTATGTTCTACATGGTCAAGTAGAATAAACGCATGTACTTAAAATGTACAGGGGTTAGAAGAAAGAAAAAAAAAAGTCGAAGAAAATACGTGAGAAATTGTTGAATCGGGCGATAATAATAATAATTAAAGCGTTAAATAAGCGATCGAGCGATCTGTAAGTCTAAAATGTAGAGTAAAAAGAATTTATATGTGGGTATAATGTGGATATGTAGTAGTAAGAAGAGGGGGTGAAAATAAAAAGGGGGAATGAATGTTGGATCTAAATGGCTGTGGGGTATATTTCGTCGAGGGTAAACGGGGTGTTGATGACAATGACGGGAGTACATGACAAAAGCAGCCCTTAGCTGCGCACGCGTTCGATTCAATCTGATGAATGGCCTGAGTGTCTTATTCATTCGTATTTCTATTTTCATATAAGTAAAGGGGAGTAAGAACAAACTATTTCACTCATAATTTATACACATGTGTAGGTGTGAATATAAATGTGTGTATGCATTTTTTTTTTCTTTATCTTATGCAATTTTATAATCTATTGAATTTAATGTACAGTTATAATAATAATGGGCGAATTACTAAATATTTAAGAGGGTGTTATATAAAGAGTGTGTGTATGTGGTAAATATCATGGGTAATACGGATGAATGTTTGGGGTTTCATTTTTTTTTTTCTTCTTCTCCATGTGTGTATTTAAATATTTAGGTAAGTGAAATGTACTTAATGGTAGGTCAGTTTTAGTAATTGCGATAAGCTAAATATTTGTTTTGTTGCCTGTAATTTTTTTTTTCTTTCGTGAATTGAAGATTGAGAAAAAATTAATTGAAATACTTATCGGTATTAATTTTATTAAAAATAATACCTTTTTTTTTCTTTAATAACAATTGAATAATTGCCTTGATTTTAGGGTCCCTCCCCTATATATTAATGATCGAAAATAAGAGAAATAGTGAGGACATTATTTCCCTCGAGGGTCTATTTCGTCCCACTTTGACATACTTAAAAAAATTACTTATCCGTAAGTATCATTAATATTTTTAAAACGGATAATTCTTTACAAGTTAATTAAAATAATAAATAAATACAATAAAGTCAAATTATATAATATATATATTATTGGACTAAGTAGTTATTGTACTTAGAGACCTACGACAAAATACATATTGTACTTGGAGTTAAATATTCTCGCTACTAAATTATTATCATTACGGTCCTAAAACTGCCTTCAAATAGAATTAATAAATCATCCACGAGTAAATGTTAACTCTCGTCATTTATATATTCCTATGACGTAATTTTACTGAGTAATTTTGTATTTTATAAGTCTCTTTAAGCGAAAAAACTAAATTTCCACATATGTGTTTTAATTTAAAAAAATGTCAAAGTAAAGACGAAAAAAAGTTTTTAGCAAGTACTCGTATTAAAGTCAGCGTGAGATGAGGGATAATTTAAAAAAAAAAAAAAAAGTGTACGGTGGACGAGTTAGGTCAAGTGCCAAACATTTTATTCGTTTGTATGAAACCGCCGTAATAACTGTGAGGTGTAACATGACAGAATAAAATAGAGTAGAGTAGAGTCGAGTTGAGTAAACCAAAGTAGTAGTAAAGTGTTGGGATGTTGAGAGTTAAGTATACTGGTGAAAAGTTAGAACAAAACTAAACTATATATACAGATATATTAATATTATATACAAGTATAAGGCCTTAAGTAGACCGAAAAAAATAAAAAAACGTTTATAGAAGACGTAAAAGTCAAAGTTGTAAGACGTGTTGATGTAACCCAGGTCCCTCAACTAATCCAAACAATTCTGTACATTATATTACTTCTTAAGAAATATATCTATATAAATATCATCCTCGACGTCTTATTCACGTGTGTCATCAAAGACTGCAATATTCAGTAGCTCGCTCGACGTCTTCCACCAGTAGAGTGTTGGCGTCAAGAGCGTAATTGCTAGACGTTAATTATCACATGAATGAGCAAGAAGCTACAGATATTATGATGCTCCATCAAGGCATCAGGGATATGTCACGTTTTTTTTTTTCATACATAAACACATACATACATCTATATATTATTTATACCTTTTTTTATTTATAACCATAATAATGCAGCCAATGGGATGTGTACTTGATATTTAACTCTGCATTATACAAGTGAGACATTCATTCAGTTCATAAATATATAAGACGAGGGTTACAAGTGTGAATTTATAAAAAAAATTACTTTTCAAATGTTAATGCATTCAAGTACTTGGAGAATTAGTTTTTTTAATTGTTGACATAAAAAAAAACTATGACTGCATGAGAACATTTCGTACAATAAAAAATTTTTAATCTTATTCGAAATTATCGGGATTATGGATTTGAATTGATGTTTTAATATGCCATTGCAAGTATCATTATGTGAATATGTGCCCGTATATATGTATGTTTATTTATGCGTTCTAAATATATATGTACGTGTGATGCAGATATCTCACGAATGAATAAACGGATATTGGGTTTTTTAGTGAATCGATACAACACAGTTCACCTGACAGAAATTATTGTTGGCTAAAAACAAGTCATGATTAAAATGCATATTTTTATAAATATTTCTTATAAAAAAAATCAATCAAAATTATAATCCTGTAATGTTTAAAAATCTTACGAGCATAATATTAAATTTCGTAAGACAATTGATTTAAATTTTTAATATTTTCTCAAGTATATGCACCCTTTGAAAACACATGCGTTTTATCCAATCCAATTTAAAATATTTACGAAATTAAGTTACTATTTTTGAATCCCCTCAAATCTAAAAAACTAAATAAAATTATTAACGCTTGTATAAATCAGTTATATTGTCATAAAAATTATCCCCAAACTTATGTAATACAATAACGGAGCCAGTGAATGGACGAATGGATATTGGCTTGACATATGAACACATTTGGGTTAGTGTCGCAGTGTCGCAGGACCATATGATGAAATAAAATTTTTTTCATCGTTCCCCTGACTGACAATTTATAACAACTCACTAAATTACTCTGATAAAAAAAATATGACTTACCAGTTTGTGGAAGAAGTTACCGGATAATTTACGTCGCGTCGTAAGCCATCAGATTTAAAAATAAAATTAATAAAGATTCATCTATCACAGAATAAAATAAAATCACATAGAATGGGAATTAACGAAAACACAAAACAATAATCACAAACGATAAATAAAACACGAAACAAATAAATCAAACACTCACTGGACACTAAACGATAAAAAACCGGCAAACACTTTTAACACAAAATAAACGCGGGAATGAAAAATTATTTAAAATTGAAATTTTGATGACTTTATTAAATATTTAATTTTGGGGAGACTTGAACGCGGATAAACGCGACGACAAAGTGATCTACGAGCCCGTTACACGTTGAATGATGATATGTGATTTCGCGCGGGATTCCGTTTGCCGGAAGGACGCCGGAGAAAACAACATTGATTTTGCGCATGCTCTCCTCTGCGCACGCATTTCATCCCCACTTACTCTAGTTCCTCTAGATGCACGTACTCGTTCATAATTCTCCGTCAATTTTTTGTTTCTTATGGATGCGATTCGCAACTATCGCCCCTGATACCGGTATGTGAAAGAAGATATCACAGGGAAATAAATATAAAGTGAAATCAACAATGTCAAAAATTCAAACTTTGATTGACAGGAAAACACCATGAAATAAAATTTTCTCAGGACTTTTTTGGCTTTCTCCTACTAGAGGACGTCATAATAAACAAAAAACGTTTATATTGTGATGGTTTATTCCCAACAGGAGCAAAGTTACGGACCACACTTCATAGGAAAGACATGAACAGCTTCATCTCCACCCATCTCCACCTCATCCTGATATGGGTCTGAACTCAAAAAATAAATTTTTCTCAGGATTTTTTTGGGTTTCTTGTACTAGGGGACATCATAATGAACAAAAAACGTTTATATTGTGATGGTTTATTCCCAACAGGAGCAAAGTTACGGGCCACTCTTCATAGATAATCATCTCCACCCATGTCCACCGATCTCCACCTCATCCTAATATGGGTCTGAACTCAAAAAATAAATTTTTCTCAGAATTTTTTTTGGTTTCTCCTACTAAGAGACATCATAATAAACAAAAAACGTTTATATTGTGATGGTTTATTCCCAACAGGAGCAAAGTTACGGACCACTCTTCATAGATAATCATCTCCACCCATGTCCACCGATTTCCACCTCATCCTGACATGGATCTGAACTCAAAAAATAAATTTTTCTCAGGATTTTTTTGGGTTTCTCCTAGTAAGGGACATCATAATGAACAAAAAACGTTTATATTGTGCTGAGTTATACCCAACAGGGAAAAAATTACGGGCTACTTTTCATAGCGAAACTTGTTCTTTATGAATGATTATTTTTTAAACTTTAATTACAAAAGGATAATTAAACGTTGAATAAATTTCTCATTTCCGTTTATAAATTTCATAGCTAAAAAATAACCTCTTAATTCACATAAACATAAATTAATTTTTTTTAATCTCAAGATTAGGTCTAGTCTGCGCTCCAGTGGAAGAACATGCCGAGAATTCAAAATAACAAGTACCATTGAGTCTATTGCTCGTATTCTATTGCATCGCCGAACTTTCAAGATGGGGTTAGCAGTGAACCGTATGCAAACACACATACATATATATTTGTATATACATATATAGACAAAAATTACTAGTACTGGTACTAGCTCTAGTCTCTGTAGCCTTCGGAGCTTAGTTTAAAAATATAAACTCCCGCGCCTTGTGTAAACGAACTTATACATTTAAATACACACACATACATTGTAAGGCATCTATAGCCGACTAGATCTACCCCAGAGGAATGCCCCTATATCTAGGATAAAATATATATAGATATTGTACCCCTGAAGGGTGAGAGTTATCGAGACGATCGAGAGTACAGCAGCCCGATCAGTTTAAGCGCCACAGGCAGTCAGTAAAAGCAAATTATTTTTTTTACAATCCAACTTTTTTGTTTCAAAACATTGTTTATTTATTTATGAAATGTTTCGATACATAAAAGAATTTTTGTTATCCAATGTATTGTTAAAAATACTTTTGTTACAATTTACAGTAATGTGGATGTACATGTGCATGTAAATTATTTTTATTTCAATGTATTTTTTTATTTCTTTTTTAAAATACTTGTAACTAAAAAAATAAAAAAATAAAAAAGAGCGTAAAAACACAGACACAAAGAGAACGATGGAGAAAAATGAACAAGGACAGAATCGTCGACGCGTAAACGTATATCGCTCTTCCGTGTCAACGTCGTGCTGTGATGACTGGTGTCTCGTCTTCTTATTTTTATTCCAGTCGCGCTCCAAGTGCGACAACTTTTAATTCAGCATAAAGAGATACACAGAAAAATATAAAAGTTTAAGTAAAAATAATAATAAAAAAATTCCGTATTTAATTCCAAGCCTCACAATATGTATAGACACATAGCTCCATACAGTAAAATTTTGTATAGAAAAATTCATATATACATATCATATATTATTTAATCAAAGTCAGACTTTTTATTTACACAGGATTTTAATTAAAGTCATTTGCGTTTACCCTAAAATTTTTAAAACATTTTTATACAACAATTGTAAGTTAAGATTAATATATTCATACCGCACTACCTGAGGATTCAATTAACACTTTAACCAATCCAATTATCCTCTTATTATAATACCTGTCTACCTGTAATGACATCGAGCTGGAATTTCTAATGACAGCTGTCTCCCAGGAATATCCGTAAGTTCTACTACTCGTATACTACAATGTAGATTGTACAGTAGTCAATTCTATATAACCGAGTACGAGAGTACTATTACATGTTCTCATTTATATACCTATATACATGTATATGCGTAAGGGAAGTCATAGGTGGGGGGTACGACTAAGGGGTAATATCCTCAGAAGCGGGTTAACTTGGGGTGCTGCACGACAACATCACAGCAACGATCGCAGAAGAGGCTCCGCTATGTATATATACATATATATGAACTAGTATATTATAGTGTAGTGGATACAGTGAGGGTCGAAAGACTGCTTTTGTTCAACATGTTCAAGTGCATGTGTCTCATCGGAACATATCAAGATATATGTATATACATCTTTATAAATAAATAATTATTAACTTTATTGCGCATCTCAAATGTACCTCTCACTTGAAACTGATGTTCTCCCAGAATTACCCAAATCATCTTGTGCCTGGATAATTTTACTTAAAAATTACCTAGACCACTTGGTAAAGTATAAAAATTAGATGATGGATGTAAAATAGAGAAGCACATAGACATCGCGACCACTCCTCACACATCCTTGGGAAGCTTTTTCAGGGATCAAATGCGGCTGTACGCATAATAACCGAGTATGCACCCGCACCCGCATCTACATCTACATCCAGACTTACACACACTGATACTTACAGTCTAACGATAAGAACTCAAGTGTAAGTTTACAGTATATACCCATAGAGAGACAAGACCTGCTGCGCTAACATTTTATTTATTACGGTTGATGACTTTTTTTCCGTCATATGAATATTCTCTCTCTTTCTCTCTCTCTCTTCTCGTTTTCCACTTGTTTTTTACTTTTTTTGCTCAATCTCAAAAGACCAAAATCTCAAAAGACCATTGTCTGTTTTTTTCATTCATATCACTAGACTTATCTGACATTAAAGTAACGATAAAAAAAAAAAAAGAAATGAACCACTCATATGAAATCCTACATCATTAAATTTTGTAATAAAAATTTTTTCATTTAATATTTTATTTAATAGCATGTGTTATCAGTTATCACGTATTAAACGTGAGCATAGTATTTGATTATCGTTTATCCTCGTAAACATAAATGTTAAAAATGATTTATGAAAGTAGATATGTACTAGTATGGATATAGAGATATATATATTTAGATAGCTAAACTAAACTATAAAAGCTAGTTGAAGCAAAGTCATTTGCGGCAACGACGTTGGTAACATATCTCAAAGACAACATCTTACCGGTCACGGAAAATGGCTCGCGCAATCTTAGACTTGAATGTCTCATCGTATCCAAAGCTAAGCTCCCAACCCATTCAGCGGACAAGTAGATATCAAATGAAAACATTGAAACAGACTGCAGTCCATGGCTACTAAAACCGGTATTTATGTATATCTACATGTATAATACCCTAAGTATACATGTATACTAGAGAGATGAAGCTAGACCAGAAACAGCATCCGGATTCGTATAATATTTGCACTAAGATATCGCAAAGGTATCATCTTGGACGACTTGTTTAGACTCCCTGACACATTCATCAACCCCTATTCAATACCCTGACCAAGTCTACTGATTAGCTACCAACTGTCTATCTTAGATTTCAAATGTCAAACAAAAAACAGAAACCAACTCTAAGTAAACTTTGAAATTTTCATCTTTTTTTGCTCATATAATTTTATTTTTATTCATTCAATTGGTAAATTACCAATTAAAATTAATGACTGGGTTTTGTCGTATTAAATAATAATGAAAACAAGTTATTGTGATAGTTTCCTACTTATTAATTTCCATTTAATTTAATCACAATAAATAATAAATTACAGCGTACAATAAAAACATCAATAGAAATATAACACTTAGTTATTTATTAAATTAAATACAAATAAACATCAAGAGTCATTCCGCGGTTCGGTAATTTTTAAAATAATACCATAGGTAATATAATATATATTAAAGCATCAATAAGCTTATGTATATATGTATTGGTACTTGTAATTAAATCCCAGGCTTTAGCTCACTCACTCACTCAGTCTCTCGTTATCGCACAATATTTAACGTCTATTAATTAACTCGCTATCGAAAATAATTGCACGTTCAATAAATATCCCTCACACGTAATATATTTAATAAATGGTTAAATAATTTTATTTTCCCGCTATTATTATTATTATTTTATTTTTAAAATCATAATTACAAGTCTCGTATGATTGAAAAAAAAAAAAAAAAAATTATCCAAATGTAAAAAAATCATCGTCTTTTATATTTTTTTTATTTTCCGGACATGGATCACATGATTTATATTTATCGTGCCCTGACGTAATATTATTTTGTTGATTAGTTTTAAATTTTTGATTTAATACATTACGGGGGTCTTCAATCATTAAATTTTTATTGCCCTGAAGAGATTCTTGTTGCTGAGGAAGTAAAAACCCAAAACAGCCTAATGACGCTGAACCGCGGATAATAGCGCGACCTATTGCTGCCTCGGCGACGGCTTGCTCCCACTTTATTTTATCAACATCCGTACGTAGAATTCCCACCTATTAAATCATTTTATTATTTTATTTATAAATAAATTCATTTTATTTTTAAAATAACCTCTTTTTCTAAGCGATCTAATCTTTCATTTTCCTTTGATGGTTTATTTTTATTATCCTCAGGTTTCGGTCCATCGCAAGGTTCGGCTGGACATTGGGTCGAATACATTTTTTATAAATTCTTTTACTCTTTTTTTTTTTAAATTTATTCTATAAAAATTTTATCTCATGAATTTTTACTAGAAATTTTGATATCAAATTAAACAAATGAATTAATTTAATTATTTTTTACTTTCGTTTGTAACTCAATTCATTTCTAACATTAGAAAGATTAAATTAAATTTTTTACTAAAAGCTTGTCAATATTAATGATAAAAAAATATTTAATTACAGACATTTACCTCATATATAATTCATTATTTGCGTACTATAATTCTGATTAAATAAAAATATGAATTTAAATAATTTAAATTGTAAAATTAGTTTTCATCAAGTACTTGGAATCGAATAATTAATTATTAATAAATTCCCCATTGAAAAGTTATTATAATAATAATGAAGAGCAAAGGATTAAAAGCTTACATAAAATAATAAATTCAATTTAGATATTTAATTATAAAAATAAATTGAAAAAAAAATGAGTAAATTAATCAGGTGTTGAATGTGGAATTTTAAATTTTAAAGGGAATATAAATTGTGACGGGTGACTATATATCCCTCGTTAAAATCGTTTATCCGTATATATATACATATGTACGTAAGTAAGCAAACAAGTATATAACAGGTAGAAAAAAAAAAAAACGACCAAGGTAACAAACAACAAACAAACAAACGAATAATAACAACACGCAAATATATATATATATAAGTATCCATATGTGTACAATAAAAAATACATATGCACAAATAAATGCTGAAACAAGAGGGAGGTTTAAAAAAATTGTCGCATTCGAAATTATTTTTATGAAAGAGGTTTTGCTTGCTAGAGTAAAGAGTCTAGATGGTATATTATAACGATCATGGTCGTTTGTGGCAGATTATTTTACAACTTTTTTTCAATTAAATAAAATCCTACGGGTTTATAACGTCAAAAAAATAAAAATATATCAAATTAAAAGATGTAAAATAAATATTTATATATTTATGTACGCGGGAGATTTAATGTATAAGTTTGTTCGGATATACAAGTTGTTCATTTACGACGGGAAATAATAACAGTCTTGTAAAAATGTCTATTTGAGGTAATTTTAAAAATTTATATGTAAAATTCAATTTCAGTTTAACATTAAATATAATATATATGTAGATGAAACAATTATTGACGGAAAAGTATCAATGTCAATTCATAAAAGTTTTATATTGTGAACTGCGTTATATTGAGTGCATTCAGGCGCGATTTTAAATTGAGATATTAAATTTTTATTTTTACGATAACATTTTTTTCTTTTTTCGTGATATAGATTTTTTTTCCAACGGACATAGACCGGATATTTCTTAACATTTTATATTAAATTTATTTTTTCAAACAACGAGTTTTTTTTTTTTTTATATACAATTTAAAATTCTAATAAGTCTTCAAGGTAAATTAATTACATGACTTTAAAGGAAAGAACACAGAGACATCCATGAATAGAAAGAATCAAAGGCTCCTTATTCAAAAAAAAATTAATCGAATAAAAAAATTCTGATAAATAAAAAATAGTCAAAGAAAATAAAATACAAAGAGGAATGGAGTAAAAAGAGGCCATACGTGTTCAACGTCTGGATTATCGAAAACATGTGTAATTGATATGTGTACGACAACCCACAAGTTACATTCGACAATATTACACCTTAAAACACATGTCAACTATTTTTTTTATCTAACAAAAAAAAACTTGTAAAATTTATGAAACTTAAAAATTCCAATAGAAAAAAATAAAAATATAAATCAATATGAAATTAAAAAATAGAAAAATAGTAATAGTGTATTACGTAATTATGTAACTACTCTGATTAAATACATGTGCACATGCATCAGAATATATTTTCCAAGCTCCCTGTTGCCGTAGCTGCTCTGGTGCTGTCGTATACTAATCAGGATAAAAGCCATGCGGCGCAATGTCCCCAGTAGTTGAACCTTCTTGCCTTACTTAATGGAAATATTTTTCATGCACAAATAATCATAATAATGATAAAAATAACAAAAAAGTATTATGCATTATGGTATTCTGGATATAAACTTTATACGTCTGCGTATGCACATTTAATAATCGAACAGACAATCTTACTAATAAATGTAAAAAGTTATCAGGGCATGTGCGAAATTTTTTTAATATTAAATTTTTTTTTAAAAGATAAATGGAATTTTTTTAATTACTATGCTAACTTTGATACAAATATCAAAGTTTTCTCTTTAGTAATTCATATATATATTTTTCAGATGATAAACAATTAATACAAAGAGCATTGAAGTAAAAAATAAAAGTATTCCCAGGGGCGATTGAAAACTTTAATAAATATTATAGATTAAATTTTTTAATAAAAAAAAAAAATAAATAAATATTAATGAACTAGCTGTAGTTTTTAGTAGTTGAATAATAATTCTCTCTGTATAGTAGCAAGGGTCGAGAAAGTCTAAAGGGGGTGACATTCTCCTCCTCATTCTCTGGTATAAAGTAAAGGCAACCCTAAGTAGGTGCACTTTTGGGGTAGCAGGCAAATCCGAGTACCCGAGCTACCCGAGTACCGTGTGCCAAGTATTATACACCTACATATATATATATGGATATATGTATAACAAGCAAGAACGACACGACTGCACTTGAAAACAGCTCAAGTACCAACCGAGACATACGAACACGAGCTAGAAGGTAAAGACTCTACTGTTGTCCTCGTCATCCTTGTCTTGGTCTTCCTCATCTTACGCTTCTATTCTACTCTATTCTATTCCTTTTACAAGAAAAGGAAACCAACAGCTACCAGCAGTCCCCATTAATGCTATCAACACTAGTACAATGTAGCTATCAACAGAATCAACTAACAACATCAATCTATGTATATTTATGTATAACATGAATATTCTAATACGCTTCAAGCCATCAGTAATTTATACATTACAATAAACTTTATATTGTTATTTAATTTATAAAATTAATATTTTTTTTTAATATAGACTTAACTATATGTCGACTATTATCTTTTAGCTTTGATGTTGGATTCAAAGGAAAATTTTAATGAGAGTCTAGGAATAATAATAATAATAAAAAAAAAAACTACAATAGATTTATTTATTAAACTCACCACAAATTATCTTTTGTACTGATCAATAGGTTGTAATTCACCGGTTGTAATTGAATCTAATACCCAAAGTTCTTTAAGACCAGTGGGCCCAATTATTATTCTAGCTTTTTTAGGATCATCAATTGTATAACCACCGGCTGTTTTAATTAACTCCTTTAATACATTTTGGGGTGGGGTTGTGTTGTTTTGAATATGTATCAATCCACTGGCTGTAAATAACTCGGGTACGTATGAGCTGCCAAATATTTCTCGATCTCGTCGATTTTCCTATCAATACAATAGCAAATTAATTTATTTGTCCGGTAAAAATTTAAAACAAATTACCTTGAGTACTTTTGAAAAATGTTCAATTTCATATTTATCAGGAACAAGCCATTCAGAAGCTTCTATTGAGTTTTTAATCCACTGAAACTTTAAAACCCAGCAACCCCTTATTATACCACGAAGTAAATTAATGGTACGGACTCCAGTTGTAACAACATGAGTTGTTTTTTTACTAACAGTAGATTCCATTTTAGCCCCGCCAATTTTTTTAATCGCCTCTCTAACGATATCTTTATCCCTGTAACAACCCAATCAACAACTCAATTAATTACTGGAAATCAATAAGCCAATAAATATACAAACCAATAGGTAAACACAAACAATAAAGTAAATACTACTATATAAATATTTATATATAATTAAAAATAAAACTTACCCGTTACATAAACCCGTAGCTACAATAATAATAGATTTACTGTGATTACGACTTTTTTTCGCCAATCTTTTATTTTCCATAAATACATTTGAACTCATTGGACTGTCATTATCACCAGGATCATTATTATTATCGTAAGCTTGAGTTCCAGCTCCATTCTTGTTAATTTTCTGACTAACTAAGCTCAATAAATTACATTTATTAGCTTTTTTGCAAACTATTTTTTTACTCTTAATAATTCTCTTCTTCTTATTCTTCTTCTCTTCCTCCGTCTCCTTCTCGATTATTTTCGTCTTCTGTGTTTCAGCTTGAAGATTCGAGTCACTCAAACTCGACGTAGAAACTCGAGTTCCATGATTGATACTATTGACTTGTGACCTAGTGAAGACAGGCTGGGTGACATTTCTTCTGACTCTTCTTCTTCTGATCGGTTTCTTTACTTGTACAGGACTCAAACTACTGGGCATCGGACTAAGCGGAGACAAAGAAACAGGACTATTGTGCTGAGTAAACAATCTACGTTTACCAATATTTAATTTTTTTTTAACTGTCTCCATAATCATTTTATTTCTATCAGCATCACTGTCTGAATCCTCCGATGTCTCATCAATAATAATCGTTCCTTTATCAGTGACTTTAGGATTTTTATCAAGAGTCAAATCGTCTAAAATAATCGTCTTGTCCAGTCCACCTCTACCTTCATCATCATTTTTACTCGCAACACTAGTTTTTTGCCCAATTAATCGAGAAATATTTCTTCTCAACTGACTCTGCTGAGTTTGTTCCGGTGTCCCTTCAATCGCATCACACTCCAAACTTTCTTTATCACTAATTAATTTATTAATACTACCAACTTTGTTGTTACTAAATCTTCCATCTTCGTCATTTTCTTCATCAATAATCGCCATGTGTCCGTGTTTCAAATTTTTTTTACCACCATCTCCATTATCATCTTCAGGACATTTATGATAAATATTATCAAGCGACGTATTAACGTCCATTGAAAAACGATTAGCATCTGGTATTTTATTATTTGTTTTATTTAAAATACAATTACCTTGTACTGGTGTCAATTCCATAGTTTGCTGATGAATTATCGTATTTTTATCAGTTAGATTTTGTTTATTATTCAATAAATTATAATTACACATCTGTATATTTTTAACAGATGGTTTCACACGCGTTATATTATTTTTAGCTTGCGGTGTATTTAATATTGATGTATTTTGTTTTAATACTGACGTACTTGGTAAATTACATGACTCCTGTACATCACAAGTTGTAAAAGTCGAACATGATATTGGTACACCTATATTTGATATATTTAAAGATTCTTCACAATTATTTACATTTGATTTTGTTGTCAATAAATTTTTAAATGACCGAGTTCTTCTGGGCGATGGAATAACATTTTTTCCATTATTATTGATAATCTCAGTAGCTTTAAGTATTTGATCAGTCTTGTGATAAAAGTCATTGTTTTTATCAAACAATTCACGTGTTTTATTAATAATTATTTGCCTTAATTCCAAACAATTTGTGCTCAGCACATTGTCTTTGACAGCTAGCTCAGTGTGAAGATTTTTTTGTCTATTACTATCAGTATCTGTTTCTGTTTCAGATAAAAAATTTGGATCCTTGATTATTGATTTGTCATTATCATTATTCATAAATGACTTTAATTTATTATCTTGTGGGTCAACATTTTTATGCTCTGATTGTGTAGACGAGTCTGATAATCGGCTCAAATTTATTTGTAATTTATTTTTATTTGTACTTGAATATTTTTTAGTTGATTTTGATTTACTTTTAATTGATTTTCGATACATTGTTAATTATTACTTTAATTTTTCTTATTTATAAATTATTATTTTATGAGATTTTATCCAATAACTTTAAATATATCAACAATTATTTATTAGAGGTTATAAATATAACCTATAGAAGTAAATAAAAATAAACGGTTATATTTTTATTTGAATTTAAATTACCGGCGGTTAAATTTTAACGCAAAAATTCTACGTTACCGATGACAAAGTAATGGCGCGAAAATTCAAACAGCATTAAAAATCAAGCGGGTATTGAATAAACTAGGGGTGCATTTGAAAATTGCTCGAGCTCTAGCTCTAGCCATCCGTTGCCATGTAGCGATAGCTAGAGATTTTATAGATAAATTAAAATTCGTACTGCGAAATAAAATGGCGGCAGAATATGATAGAAAAAAATTTTAAATATTAAAAAAAAACACTGAAGTGTTTGAACAAACCTTGGCGAGGAAATAATATGCAGAAGGGTGTCCTAATACACTTGGAGATTTGATTTAAATTCCTCCAAGTGTACTGCAGCTAAAAAAACGTCACTTAACTGCTATTTCCTCACCAGACGATGCCAGATGATTTTGCTTAGGAACTAGGAAGGTTTCAGCATCAACATCAGCAACACTTTACACTACCACTGAACACTTCACTGTACCACAGACACTTTACACAATTTAAATTAATAAAAGATAAATTTTATAATCACTGCACAATTTTACACGACTTAACTGCAATACTGTGTTTCAATTCAAACGTAAAAAAGGATTTGGACTCCTACTGCCATTATCGATGATATTGATTGCCGCTATTGAACGGTCAGTTAAAACAAAGCAATCGATTTTGCGATTTATTCGACCGCCCCCACTTTAGCAAAAATTTGAACGTCGAATCCAGCGTCGCGCAGTAGCGCCAACTTGGCGCCAAATTTCAAAATTGAAATTTAATAATTTTATTAAAATTCAATTGTGTCGATAATTATTAATTGTTCTTATTATTTTCACGGTAAATTTAAATATTTAAAAAATAAATAATTAGAAATTGGACACAAATTAAAAATCATACATCAAAATAAAATGGTGGCAAAATATGTTAGAAAAAAATTTTTAATATTAAAAAAAAAAAAAAAACACTTGAGTGTTTGAACAAACCTTGGCGGGGAAATAATATGCAGAAGGGTGTCCTAATACACTTGGAGATTTGATTTAAATTGATCCAAGTGTACTGCAGCTAAAAAAACGTCACTTAACTGCTATTTCCCCACCAGACGATGCCAGATGATTTTGCTCAGGAACTAGGAAGGTCTCAGCATCAGCCATCAGCAACACTTTACACTACCACTGAACACTGAACACTTAACAACATCACAGACACTTTGCACAATTAACATTTTACAAACACTACACAATTTAATTAAACAATAACTATGAACAAAAAATTTAATGGATAATTACACGACGCCACTGCACTACTGTTTCAATTCAAACGTATAAAGAACAAAGAAAGATCTGGACACTACTACTGAAGTTGTCGATGATACTGACTGCCGCTATTGGGCCACCAGTTGATACAAAACAATCGACTTTGCGATTCTCTCGCCCCCCACTTTAGCAAAAATTTGACCGTTGAGTAGACGCGCAGTAGCGCCAACTTGGCGCGAAATTTCAGAATTTAAATTTAATAATTTTTTTTAAATTGATATGTATCAATAATCATATCAATCAGACTAAAAAATATACTCTAAAGCTTATCATTTTCATCAATAATTTAAATATTCAACAAATAAATTATTGGAAATGAGAGAATGCACCCGCAAACAAATTTTAATAGAATTATAAAATTTAAATTCTGAAATTTCGCGCCAAGTTGGCGCTACTGCGCGTCTATTCAACGGTCAAATTTTTGCTAAAGTGGGGGGCGAGAGAATCGCAAAGTCGATTGTTTTGTATCAACTGGTGGCCCAATAGCGTCAGTCAGTATCATCGACAACTTCAGTAGTAGTGTCCAGATCTTTCTTTGTTCTTTATACGTTTGAATTGAAACAGTAGTGCAGTGGCGTCGTGTAATTATCCATTAAATTTTTTGCTCATAGTTATTGTTTAATTAAATTGTGTAGTGTTTGTAAAATTTTAATTGTAAAAAGTGTCTGTGGTGTCGTTAAGTGTTAAGTGTTCAGTGATAGTGTAAAGTGTTGCTGATGGCTGATGCTGATCGACCTTCCAAGTTCCTGAGCAAAATCATCTGGCATCGTCTGGTGGGGAAATAGCAGTTAAGTGACGTTTTTTTAGCTGGAATACACTTGGAAGAATTTAAATCAAATCTCCAAGTGTATTAGGACACCCTTCTGCATATTATTTCCTCGCCAAGGTTTGTTCAAACACTTCAGTGTTTTTTTTTTAATATTAAAAATTTTTTTCTAACATATTCTGCCACCATTTTATTTTGATGTATGATTTTTAATTTTTGTCCAATTTCTAATCATTTATTTTTTAAATATACGTACCCTTAATAAGTAATATTTATTTAACAAATAGTTTATTGGTTTTATAAGAAATGAATAATAAATATTTCAAATAAATGAAGAATTAAAAAAATTAAGTGGTACAAAAATATTAGTAATTAATTATTAAAAATAAAATTTAGGTCTAGTAAATAGTAGAGAAAAAAATCGCGCGCTTTTAATTTCAAGCGCATGCGCATGCGCAAAGATTTGGAGTAACAAAAAAAAATATAAGTGACACATGGACTTATAATTGACAACAAGTAACACATGTTTTTGTTAAATGAATTTATTTGCTAATTGAAATTATTCATTACGTGACAAAATAAATAAATTGTAAGTACACGTGATTAATAATCTAAACATTTTAATTTTACTCGCTTATTAAATTTACAATAAATTTATCAATTCTTTGGTCTAGTTAACCTATTTCATCATAATACCGGTAATTTTCATCATCAATCCCAAGCTCGAGTTGATTTAATAAATTGTGAGTATTAAAAACAATTTGAATTACATATTAATTATTATAATTAATTATATCTGGTTATTTTTTTAGTTTCAACATAAATGGCCGAAACAATAAACTTTCCGGAAGAGGAGTCGAAGATTCTCGAGTTCTGGCAGAAGAACGACGTTTTTCAAAACAGCTTGCGATTATCAAAAGGACGTCCGCGGTATTCATTTTACGACGGGCCGCCTTTTGCAACGGGTCTACCTCACTATGGACACATACTAGCCGGCACAATAAAAGACGTGGTGACACGATATGCTCACCAGAATGGCTACTACGTGGAGCGACGTTTTGGTTGGGACACGCACGGTTTGCCAGTCGAATTCGAGGTAGAGAAAGCGCTGGGCATCAAAGGTCCTGAGGATGTCGCGAAAATGGGCATCGATAATTACAACAAAGAGTGCCGTAGCATTGTGATGAAGTACTCTGGGGATTGGGAGAAAATAGTGGGACGCATGGGCCGTTGGATCGACTTCAAAAACGACTACAAGACTTTGTACCCCTGGTTCATGGAGTCTGTCTGGTGGGTCTTCAAAGAACTGTACAACAAAGGGCTGGTTTATCAGGGAGTCAAGGTGATGCCCTTCTCCACGGGCTGCAACACACCTCTGTCCAACTTTGAAGCAGGTTTAAATTACAAAGAAGTTATTGACCCGTCAATTTACGTGGCCTTCCCACTTAAAGACGAGCCGGGCGTATCACTGATCGCTTGGACGACAACTCCATGGACATTACCCAGCAATTTGGCGCTCTGTTGTAATCCAAACTTCGAGTACGTGCTGGTAAAAGACAAGGTGTCACACAAGACTTACATTTTGCTGGAGTCTGCGCTGGCTCAGGTGTACAAGTCTGATGATCTTTACGAAATAATTGGCAAGAAAATGGGCTCTGAGCTTAAAGGAAAACGTTACGAGCCGCCGTTCAATTACTTTGAGCACTTTAGATCCCAAGGAGCTTTCCAGGTGCTCAATGACTCGTATGTTACTGCTGAAACTGGTACTGGAATTGTCCATCAGGCTCCGTACTTTGGCGAGGACGATTACCGGTGCAATTTGCAAGCTGGCATCATCACCAAGGACCAGAATCCCATTTGTCCAGTTGACAGTTGCGGTAAATTTACTGAACAAGTAAAAGACTTTAGCGGGATGTATGTAAAAGACGCAGACAAGGAAATTATCAAGGTTTTGCAAGCTAATGGCAAGTGCCTCAAGTACGCGGGATGCAGTCACAGTTATCCGTACTGCTGGAGATCAGACACTCCGTTGATCTACAAAGCCGTACCCTCCTGGTTCATCAGAGTCGAGAGCATCAAGGACAAGTTGCTGTCAACAACAGCCGAGACTTACTGGGTGCCGGATTATGTCAAGGACAAACGTTTTGGAAACTGGTTGCGCGACGCACGTGACTGGGCTGTCAGTCGCAATCGTTACTGGGGTAATCCAATGCCACTTTGGATCTCTGATGACAAGAAGGAGGTTGTCTGCGTGGGAAGCATCGCCGAGCTCGAGGAATTGACTGGTACCAAAGTGACGGACATCCATCGCGAAAGTATTGACCACTTGACAATTCCATCAAGACGTGGCCCAAACTTCGGAGTCCTCAAACGTATTCCCGAAATATTTGACTGCTGGTTCGAATCGGGGTCGATGCCGTACGCCCAGATGCACTA
This sequence comes from Microplitis mediator, assembly GCF_029852145.1. NCBI lineage: Eukaryota > Metazoa > Arthropoda > Insecta > Hymenoptera > Braconidae > Microplitis > Microplitis mediator. Next base: position 208,929 of record NC_079977.1, read on the forward strand.
CCCGTTTGATAGAGTCAAAGATTTCGAAGAAAGTTTCCCGGCAGATTTCATTGCCGAGGGTATTGATCAAACCCGCGGGTGGTTCTACACACTCTTGGTCATCTCTACAGCTCTGTTTGATAAGCCGCCGTTCAAAAATCTCGTCTGCAATGGATTAGTCTTGGCAGCTGACGGACAAAAAATGTCCAAGAGTAAGAAAAATTATCCGAACCCTATGGAAATAATTAATCGTTATGGTGCCGATGCGCTGAGATTATACTTGATAAACTCCCCGGTCGTAAGAGCAGAAAATTTACGTTTCAAGGAGGAAGGAGTCCGCGATGTCATCAAAGACGTTTTTCTCCCCTGGTTCAATGCCTTCCGGTTTCTAAATCAAAATATCGAGCGATTTGAGACTGAAGAAAAATGTAAATTTGTGTTCCATGACGTTGACGAGATGATAAATGTCTCGGATAATATCATGGACAAGTGGATTCTGTCATTTACCCAGACGCTGCTGATGCTCTTGAAGGAAGAGATGAAGGCTTACAAGCTGTACAACGTTGTCCCAAAGCTGGTCAAGTACATCGACAATCTGACCAACTGGTACGTGCGCATGAACCGGAAACGTATCAAGGGCGAAGGCGGAACCAAAGACTGCGAGCATGCTTTGAACACACTTTTCTACGTGATCTACACGATGGTGCGTATCAACGCTCCATTCACGCCGTTCCTCAGTGAATTTATGTATCAGCGACTGCTGCCCTGGTTGCCCAAGACGAAGAACAACGAGAGTGTGCACTACCAAATGATTCCAGCCCCGCGAGAACAATTGATCAATGAGGAAATAGAACGTGCTGTCTATCACATGCAGACTGTTATTGATCTCGGTCGCATTGTACGTGATCGCAAGACTATTCCAGTAAAGTATCCACTGCCAGAGGTAGTCATCATTCATCCGAGTCCGCGGATTCTCGAGGAAATAGTTCGGCTCAAGTCGTACATCCTGGAAGAGCTCAATGTCAAGGAGATGACTGTGACGACGGACAAACAAAAGTATGGAGTCGTCTTGCGTGCTGAGCCGGACCACAAGACTCTGGGAGTCAGACTACGAGGGGAATTCAAAGCCATGATTAAAGCCATCAAAGAACTTACTGATGATCAGCTGCAAGAGTTTCTGGTGAAGAAACAGATTGTTGTAAACCAGCATGTACTTGAAGAGGAAGACTTGAGGCTGATGTTCAGTTTCTCTGGACCGACTGCCGAACAGCTGTCCCAGAAGTACGAGGCCCATTGCGAAGGAAATATTTTGATTCTGCTGAACATCACGCCGGATGAGTCGATGCAGCATGAAGGTATTGCCAGAGAAATAATTAACAGAGTACAGAAATTGAGGAAGAAGGCCCAGTTGGTGCCTACTGATGCTGTTGATGTCTACTACGAGATAAAAGACTCCTCCAGCATGCTGAAGAAAGTCATTGACAGCTACAAAGAATTTATTGAGAGCACTACCAAGACACCGCAGCGTGAGTTGAAGGAAATGGCCAGCGATGCTGATGTTATTGTAGAAGAAATGCAGAAGATCAAGGGAGTAGACATGAACTTGGTGTTGGTCAAGAGAGCCGGCAGTGGAGGAAAGAGACGGAGCGAACCGTTCCTGAAGTTTGTTAATGTTAAGCTCGTTGATGTCGAGTCAGCTGATGCCAAGTCTGGTGAACTCGGAGTTGTTTTACTCCAGAGTCCTAGAACTGGTGACACTATTGGTTATCAGCAGCTCCGAGATGAGATTCGCGTCCTATTTGGACTCTACGACAAGAAATTTGAGTTGAGTAGCGGAAATAATTTGCTGTCAGAAAAAACAGATTTATTGGGATTAAATAAAAAAACAATTTTGGTGAGCAAGTCTGGAAAGACTGACGCTGGTGCTGAGAAAGACTCTGCGCCTGCGTGCGCGTTTGTCAACGTCAAGTGTGATGGCAAACAGGTCACTCTGATGCTGGAAAATCCGAGAGGAAAATCAGTAAATGCCGGGCCACTAAAAAAGAAACTTGAGTCTCTGTTCGAAGGTTTCGACTTTGAAGTTCCTAATGCTGATGCTCTTGTTGATCAGCTCGACGGACTGGTTCTAGAACCTCTTAAATAATTTAATTAATTAATTAGCTATTCGACTTTTTTAAAATGTAATTAAATAAAATTTATTTATAATTAATAAATAAATTAAAAATAATAAAATTTTACTGATTTATTTAAAATTTATTTAATAATTTTTTTCCTGGTTTTTGAATTCGTAATTTCGCGCCATGCCGGCCATTTTAAATCAAACACGTGCCCTCTGCCGACTTGATTACAAATCGTTTGATAAAAATATAAAATTCTTGTGGTATATCAACAACAACAATAAACAATCTGTTTAATGAATTAACAAATAATTAAATTAAAATAATTATATTGAAAAAAAGTGAAATGATTTCACCAGGACGTCTGACATTTTCATTTAGTAAATTATTTTACAATAAAATAAAACGTGATTTAACCTCGAAAGTTGCTGTTGCTACTGAACAATTTGAAGAAACGAGCAAAGGTAAGTTAATTATTTATTTAAAAATTAATAAATTGTCACTTGCAATAATTAATTTTAAAAATTTAATTGCAGGAAAAAATATATTGATATCAAAAACCGGGCCAATTACATTATTCGGCATAAATAGAGTTTCAAAAAAAAATAGTCTAGACCGAGAGACAGCTGAAGAATTATCAGAAGCACTGGACGTCTTTGATCAAAATAAAGAATCATCTGTTGGTATAATTCATGGTGTGGGTGGTAATTTTTGTGCTGGTTTTGATTTAGAAGAAATATCTAAATGTGAAACAGACACTGACAGTTTGCCACACTTTGGATCATTGGTGAAATCATTAATTCTAGATCTAGATCTTAATATTTATAAACATACTGACTATTAATTGATAAAATATTTTTAATTACAGAGTAGCAGAAATGTACTGACTAAGAAACCATTGATAGCATCAGTAAGCGGTTACGCAGTTGGTGTAGGGTTCGAATTAGCTCTGATGTGTGATCTGAGAGTAATTGAAGAACAAGCACGTATGGGATTTTTGAACCGACGTTTTGGTATTCCAATAATGTGCGGAGGAACTGTGAGATTACCGGCAATCGTTGGCTACTCACGTGCCATGGACATGATTATAAGTGGACGTGAAATCACTGGAGAGGAAGCATTCCAGTGGGGAATCGCTAATCGTCTTGTTACTTGTGGTGGTGGTAATTATTTTTATTTTATAAAAATCTTGGTCTGTAAAAATTGATATCGTTTAGTAAAATAATTATTTATATTTCCAGCTCTAGGACAAAGTGTGACATTGGCTCAGTCAATAATTAAATATCCTCAGCGCGCTTTGTTATCGGACCGCACATCGCTGCACTTTGCATCGTTGGGTGCCAAGTCAATCGAAGAGGCTCTGGAGTTTGAAAAAGATAACTCGACGGATATATTATTGGAAGAGGGTATTGAAGGAGCCAAGAAGTTTGCGCAAGGCTTCGGCAGACATGGCAAAGCTTACAATATTACCCAACTTGATAGGACTAGTTTTAGAGAGCTAAGTGATGATCTTTTATAACATTTCATTTTTTTATTTATTGTTATATGATATATTTAATAAAATTTATTTATTAACTAAAAATTAGTAAGCTTTTTTTTATGATTACTTGATAATTAAAGTACTTATCGAGTTTCATTATTATAAATTTAAGCTAAAAGACTCGAAATCCGATCAGAACTAGTAGTCGCTCACTTTAACTTCTTGTAATTTTTATAAAAAAAATTATTGATAAATAATTAATTGTGAATCTAAATATAGTAGAATATGACTTATCAAAGTATTTTAGAATCAATTGTAAATTTAAATTAAATTACTTTTCAAAATCGCGCTCGACCGGCCGTTTTTTACTTAAACGTTCGCCAACTTTTAGTAGGCGATTATGGGTACACGTAACGAGCTTATTTTAACAATTAATTATCAACATTACTTTTAAAATTTTATTATCTATTTTATATTATTAAGAGAATAAGGAAAATTTTGTTCCGCCTTATCTATATGATGGAATTAGTTAATGTTATTGGAATTGGTATCATTAGATAGGTCTTGACTTGAATTTGTGCCTTTTCATAATTAAAATTTTTTTTAATTTTCAAGTATTGAGATAAATAGATTTGTCTATATCATTCGAATTACATTTAAATTACGCGAGAAAAAAGACGATCGTATTTATTTTCTTTAAATAAATTAATACTTTAATTATTCTGTCATAAGTATATTATTTATACCGCGTTACTTATTCTAAAATGATAGATTTTTGTACTCCCTTTTGGTTTTAGGAAACTTCTCAAAGCCAAAAAATTCTGCATAGAAACAAAAAGGATTTATTGACACAAAAAATCTTTACTCGCCCCAAGACAAGTTTTGTATTTAATTCATAATGCATAAAATTTCTTGGTGCAAATTGAAATTTTTTTCGGCAAAAAATATTTTTTCTGCGTATTTTATAAATCTAGTAGATATTTGGATAGTCATGTAATGACTGCGGGTTGCTCGTAATATTTCAATTATGAAAAATAATTTTTTAAAAAATGATTTTTTTTTCTTTGGTTAATTTATTCTGCTCTAAAGTAATTAATTAATTAAATTAAAATTACCTGAAAGTATCTGAAGTACATGAATAACTAGTTATTCAGTTTTTAACTTCAAAAGTTTTGCATATTAAAATTTTAGTGGCTTGACCTATTGTCGGACTTTCAAGTCAGACTCGGAAAATTAATTTTTAATTGAATAACCACTCAGAATATCCACTTCCCAAGCCCTTCGAACCGAAGTTCAAAGGGTGAACGATCATCGATGACTGAGTTTCGGCTCAGAGCTAAAACTCAGTCTTCCTCACGCTCAGGGAAGAGGATTATTCCTCATCATCATGGCTGTATCGACTCAACTATAGAGTAGAGAGGATGTGAAGATATACTACAGAAATGATCCTGTGAAGTATGATCTTAATTATTTTCTCTCTTTCGATGGCTTTTAACATCTATATGACAAGTATTGGACTAGGAAAAAAAATTTCCCACTTTTGCCACCTAGCGGCCGACCCGGAACTGTGTAAATTCCATCAGTTATTTCTACAGACTGTTGCCGAGGAGGTTTCTACCGTAACGGTAATCACAAATACCCTCATGATAAATATTTTATTCCTGACACCTATTTTATCACTCAATAAATATGAAGCCAATGTCTTATTAATTGTTGATTTGTCTATTTGATGATATCTATTGAAGTAATCAAAAAGAAATTAAAACATTTATCAAATACTTCCGGTACAATTGCCGTTAATTAATCTCTCTCTCTCTCTTTTTCCCCGGAAGTAAATCCACTAGTGTTCTAGTATGCATTAAAACATCAAACGCTTTCATCAGCCCGATTATTGACAACGTAGCTACCATTAATTAATAAACTAATTTACATACTTGCAACTATCTCCATAAATTGATAATTAAAAGTTTTTAAATATTTCATATATAAAACATGTTTATTTTATTTATTTTATCAATATTATCATTAATTTATAAGAAAGTTCTTTCAAGGCGGATATTAAAAATTTTAAGTAAACGAGATCTTTGTAAATATATGAGTTGTGAAGTTAGACATAAATAATAATAATAAAATATTTAGTCCATCGTAACACCATTGATTTGTATGTACAAGATTCCGTGACCGACATACGTCTCTATTTGCTAATCAATTCATCTAGATTTTTATTATTATTATTATTATTCTTAATATATACTCTCGTTACAAAGATACAAAATATATTTGTATATGAAATGTCACGTGTGGGATGTAAATGACGATTTATATTAAAATTATATAATAAGACAGTCTCATCGGTCTTATCATTATTTAAATGACACTTATATTTGTCATTTAAATATTTTTAAAATACTTTGGGTAAAAAATGAAAATTTATATATTTTTTTAATTTCTCAATTTTTTAAAAAATAAATTGCAGTAATAAATTAATTTACTAGTCGAAAATAGTCCAAGTCATGATTTTAAAACATTTATTTTATTGGTACTTTCCGGGTGAAAATATTTGGCCGAAATCACGCCAAAGCCGTAAAATTTTATTGTAAAAGACCGAAAGTTGGCCGATAAATTGAGTCAGCCTATTTTCTGCTATGGTATTTCTTTTGTTAAATAAATATATGAAATGAACAAAGATATAGTAACATCTTAAATATTATAGATCATAAATACAGTATAAATTTAATTGGCGAAAGTAATACAAGCCACCACACTTGTAATATACGCGATTAAAGCCGCTAGTTAATATATATATAGATATATTTGTGATGAAATGAGTGCAGGTGGCAAAGCATTGTTGCGCAATATCACATATCCCTCTCCCCTTTAACTTGTTAAATACATATAATACATATAACTGTCTCTATAGACTATTGTATGAAACCCTCATACCCTTTACTTATTTTCCACCTTCTCTTGGCGGTGAATGGACCTGATAAAAAAATAATCCATATAAATTTATCCTTGCAACTGACTCTCTTAAGTCGTAATCGTAACTCGCTAAAGATTTACATAATAAATCGTAAGTATTATCTATTTATAAATTTAAATAAAAATAAAAATATAACTAAATAATTTTGGTATCACATTACTATGAGAAATTAAAAACTAATCTGTATTCAATTACTTTAGTTGGTGAGACAGGTTTAACGCACCAGTTCATGGTTCCCGCAGTTGTGTTATTGCAGAAAAGTCATCAATATGCGGGTTTTTAATCTACGCTAATTGCTATTCTATCTAGCATGTTTTTTTTTTTTTTTTTTTTTTTTATTTGCAACATTAACATTTACTTTGAATATTTTTATATTTGTAATAAAATTCATTACAATAGTAAATACTTAATATGTATAATGAGTAATGGAAAAAATATATATAAAAATGTTGATAATCCTGTTTCGACACCGTCCACTTCTCAGATCGGAAAGTATATAATGTATATATATAATAATATATTATAAATAAATATGTATGTATATATATGTATGTAGACAATGTCCATAAGAATCCACGTGGTTGTAATCGCAGAATACATGGCATTTAAGGAATAAAACGCGACGCAGTCACGCAGACTACGGAGCCTTTCACGAATTGCCGAAGGCCCAATACAACGGCCATTGTTACTCGGGCACGGCCGTCTTTATTGAAGAAAAGTCAAGTGGCAATTTTGTATTACACATTTATGTATATATGCTCTGATACCACCATCAGTCCATGGGAAAATTGCTCAAACAATTGCCAATGTAGCTTTGTATTACATTATAAAATACTTCTCACTAAAAAAATTTATTCTTTATCGCAATTATTAAAAAATAACCCAATTAAAATTTTTTAAACATTTTATTGTGTCTCTTTGATGGAGATAAATAATTAAAAATTTTATTTTAAAAGAGTTTAAATTATTAATTGACTGTTCTATATTAAAGTTCCTTTAAATTTATCAAAATTTTGTGATTTTGTTAAAAAAAAAAAATCCTATGGCTGAAAACAGGCCGACGAATTTATCGGCCACTTTCTGGCCTGTTTATTGAGAATACTAAAATTTCGGCAAACTTTCGGACTTTTTACAAAAAAATTCTAATGGTTTGATCCATTTTCGGCAAAATATTTCTACCCGAGATATATAACAATTAATTAAAATAAATTTCTCTAACAATAGTCTGCACAATTGGCAGAAATGATATTTGCCACTTTATGGGAGGTATTTTTATAAATAGCAATCTATAAATATTTGGATTAATAATAATTGTAATAAAAGATCGTAATGATTAATATAAATATTTTATCTAAATAATGAGGCAATAAGACGAACAAAAGAAAATTATTATTATTTTTATTACAATAAAATTCCTTTCTCAATATAATAAAGATGGAAAGTCAAGTATCATACCGATCTATCATCGAAATATATTTCGTAACAAGGGAAGCGAGACTATTCACCTCATCGTCAATTCATTGCGATATTACTCGTCCGTTCTCTTATATATATTTATATATGTATTTTTACTTGTCCGTTGTCGAGAGACGTGTTACACGTCCGACAGATAATCCAACGTGACTTTCGCTGGTAAAAGCCTCTCACGATTAATTCTATCTTGTAACTAGAGGTCATATCATAATTATAATAATATGAATTTATATATAAAAGTACATTTATCTTAAATCAATTAAAGCCAAAAATAAAAAAATATAATAACAATTAAATAAATATATTTAATTAAAAATTATGACGTAAAATAAATAAAACTCATCAATTACATTACGTATTGTAGTAAATAACGTCTTTACATGGTACTAAATACCAGGTCAGTATTTGTAAATTGAGTTCAAGGACCTGTTTAAAAAAAATATATATATATTTAATTAATTAGTTATAATTTTTAATTATAAAAAAATATAATAACGAATAGTTTGAAAACGAAATTATGGACTCAAGATTTGTTTTTAATTTTCTATTATCTAAAAGTTGTGATATTTTTATTATATAGAAGTTTAATTAAAAAAGTTTGTGTGGGAGGAAATAATTAGTATTGACGGATAAAATATTGCGGTTTATTCTTTAGAGTTTGTGTAGTAAAGGGTATGCTGAGGAGAAGAGGGACTAAAACTGCGATCGTGGACGAGGTAGTATAAGAGCGCGATATTCAGGCCGCAGCAAGGCCGTGTGTACGGCCGCGCTCAGTAAAAGTGCAGTAAATAAAATGTAGGTTGTTACATGGCTTGAGGCGAGCCTCCATACGCTATTCATGTGCACACTCTTCATAGATCTTTTATGCATATATGTATATATTTTTATTCACGTGTATAAGAATGTGGATTGAGTGTTTTAAGTATGCGCAGATACTTAAGAGTTAACTTTACTCTGCTATTGTTATCACTTGTAAAAATACTGAGCGAATTATTTGAAATCTGGCGCCCGCGCACTCGTTTCAAAAAACTTTTAGATGCAAGATCGTCTCGTGAAAATGTTTTTATTTGTTGTTAGTAAATAAAAAATTTTGAATCATTGAATTTGATTGTGGAACAGAGTTTTTAGAAATTGAGTGTTTTAAGTATTTGATGGACTTAGGAATTGGTAATTTATTTTTAAAAAACTTTCTACGACTGTCTACTCGACTTTGAATAAATTATTATTTAAATACGTATTAAAAAATATATGAAAGCGAATCTCGATGTATTGCTCTAAAAATGTCATACTTAATGTGTTTTATAATTAAGATTTTATTGGAGAAACTGTACGAATTTAAAGTCACTCTCTGATAACTCGGGAGATAAATTTTTTATTTTTTTATTGTATAAAAAATAATTTTAGAGCCTATTAGTTATTTAGCTTTACCGGCTCCACAGAGCATTAAATTATCAGCAAAAAAAGCTCATTGAGTCGGTTCTTTATGTTCAACAGTTTGTTAAATATAGAATTTAAAAGTTAACTTTTTTATTAAACTTTAGATAAAATCACTCTTGCAAAAGTTTTTATACACAAAAAAAACTTTGATGAAAATTTCTTCGACAACTTCATGCCCTACAAAACTACCAACAAAATCATAAATAACTTTTCCATACATTTTTCTTTTTCAAAACCCAAGATTTTAAAAAAAAATTTTTTACATTCCCCTTACGGGCATCAAAAGAATTTTAAAAATCACACAATAAAAGATACAAAAATTGCACAAGTTATTAAAATCAATGTTAAATTGTATTCTATAGTATAACTTAATTTTAAATATATATGTAACAACTTGGTTATAAAAAAAAAAAAGAGTGACTCTTTTTCCGGTTGCATCTGCTTGTGACGTGCGGAACCTTGATAACTCTGTCTACCGACCAACCAACGCGTTGCTTCAGTGACCTGGGCTATGACCAAGGCTTTGACAAGGTATAGGATGTACTGGAAGTAGTTTGAGTGGAATAGACAACCTCTGAAAGGAGAAAACTTATATATATATATATGAAATAAAAATAAATAAAGACTACGTAAAGCTGTTTCCAGTTAAACTGAATACCGGATCTTGTCAGTAAAGAAAGGATGCGCACGCAAAACTTTAAAAATTCTAATTTTTATAATTAAAAATTTATTTGTAGAACTCATTTTTTTTATTAATATAAAATTACAATTAAATTACATTAGAGAAATTTATAAAATTTGATGCATTGACACCATTTATCAATGCAGTGATTAATGTTATATTTTAGTATCTATGATTATAAAATGTGAATATTTTATAATATCAAGAGCTTCTTTATGTCCCTGATTATCTTTTAATTATTTTTACTTAAAGTTATAGTCAATAATTAACATTTTAAATAAAAAAGCTTTTGAGGACAATACTGGGTGTTGTTAAATCTAGTCTTATAGTTTTATAGTCTCAAATGTGCGGTAATCGTGTTCATATGTTTAGATTCACTGTAAATCTCGAAACACCCCCTCAATGATTCGTATATGCAACAAATAATATTTCGGTTGATACTAGAAAATTTTAAACTATTATTAAAAAATAATAAACAGCCATGGCGGGAAAAATTCAAATATTTAAATAGGAGGAATAAAAATATATAAAGAGAGAGGAAAGAGATTTATGTTAATGAAGAGATCGGTAAGCGATTGCTCGGGTTTCTCTTAACCTCTTGCAGCCTCTGATGCTTCATGGGAAAATATCATTATTATTTTATTACAAACACCGTCATCATATTTATATTTTAGACTATTATTAAATTATTATAAATAATAATCTTTAATATTTATTTATTTTAACAATTGATCTTTGATCTTATAAATTTAAATATCCAGCTGACTAAAAAAAATTCCAACGAATTTGAATTAAAATTTTTATATATGTATATTTATATATTTTTTTTTATATAAGAGAAAGCTAATAAATAAATGTTTGCGAAAAAAATGACCTCTCAGTCTGGTGTTATAATATTTTGACGTCAGTATATTAATTATTTAATTCGCTTAATAATCAGGGTCATCCAAATTGGCAGAATGAATCTCCACGTGAGTTCTTCTACTCAAATTGCTCCCTATCGAAAGGTAATATGTATAGATATACTTGTGTTTTTTACCTTCAACAAGAAATCAATCATATAATGATAATAATATAAATAATATAAGCTTAATAGTTGTTTTATAAATATACAAGATGAGGGTTAGTTGGCCTCGAACATTCATTAGTTGACAAAATAAACAATTATTTAGTTTTATTATATTTTATTACGCATATGAATATTTTTTTTTCTCTTTTGTAAAAAGTAAAATAAATGAATCATCTTAATTTATGAAATCGTAAAATAACTATAAAAAAAATATTTATCTCCTGTTTGCGATTTATTTGTAATAAAGTTATCGATAAAAATTAATATTATGACGTAATAGTCGATATGTTGTAAGAATTTATATTTTAAATGGAGAAAACGACATTTTCGAATCAGCTGACACGTCATCACGTACCGCGTGTTTTTAGATCGAGCAATATCTGTCTTCTTTAACTTAACTTTTATATATATTTGCTAACATGGAATTTAGTTGGTTAGAGAGAAATGTAATTCGAAAATCTCTATATAATCTTGTGCGATATCGAACATCTTGGAAGTAACACTAGGTGCACATTATAAAATAACCATTGATTATTTTTTTTTATTAAAACAATTTATCGTAACTATGCAATAATAATTTTAAATAAATTTTGTTTTATAAAAAATAACTTTTTTTTGTTGAAAAAAAAAAAAAAAAATTTTCTAAATATTAAATAATTGAAAAAAAAATTTTTTTAATTATGTAATATTACGTCGGTAGTTATAAAGAAGGTATGCAAAAGTGAATTTATTATTTTTATATTTTTAGCTGAATATATATATATATATATATATATATATATATAAGTCGTCTATAACTTTTACTTACCTACTTCCTCGGCGCATTCCGTAGGCAACTGACCGCGGAGAACTCGTTGGCGTAATCTTTTAGTCTTGAATCTTTAATTTTGCTAGTGTATACTCGACAGTGTGCTGTCTAAGTGTGCATAGGAAAATTTTATGCCAACAGTTAATAAAATTTGTTCTTAAATATCAATATTTTACGTTTATAATTAAATTATCTGATTAAATTTGATAACTCTGCATTAAATTAATTTTAGGTTCGTCTTACGTACTTTGATTACATGCTCATATTTTAAGGGTCGGGGCAAAATGACCAGGCCTAAAAGTTTTATTTAAAGCTTGAGATGATGTAAAATAAACACGGGGAACTTAGACCTCGTAAAATTTTAGACAAAAAATCATAAAACAAAATCTAAAATCGGCTTTAAATAATTTTGCTAATAATTAACTTTGAAATTTATCACTTGCTAACTCGTAAAAGGTTTTAGTCCAGTCGGCAAGTGATTTAAATGGCGGTCCTAGTAGATTAAGCGAGGCGGAGACCGATTTTGACGATTTTTTTTTTGATTCCGCACTAAAAAAGGATTTCCAAAAAAGTTGAACAGGTTTCCCGTGTTGCTTTTGATTATTTAAATATTTAAAAATTAGTACTTAGTTAACTTTTAAATATCTCGGAAACTATAGGGAAATCGGGAAAAAAAATTAAGAATAAAATGTAGAGAAATAATCAAAGAAAAAAATGAGACCAATCCGAAGTCTATACGACTAATAGTTTACGAGATATGATTTTTTTAATGCAAATTAATTTTTCGCCGCGCGCGCGGGAGTAAACAATTACCTGGAACTTTTTGAAAAATGCATAAATTAATAAAAATTTTTTTCTAATTCGTAGTTCTTACAATTCAAGCCGATAAACGAAAAGTTTCAAATCGAAAAAATGATTTTTTCGATTTTTTACATTAAAAAAACCATTTTTTGGTTTTTTGGATTTAATGTTTTTTTAATGTAAAAAATCGAAAAAATCATTTTTTCGATTTGAAACTTTTCGTTTATCGGCTTGAATTGTAAGAACTACGAATTAGAAAAAAATTTTTATTAATTTATGCATTTTTCAAAAAGTTCCAGGTAATTGTTTACTCCCGCGCGCGCGGCGAAAAATTAATTTGCATAAAAAAAATCATATCTCGTAAACTATTAGTCGTATAGACTTCGGATTGGTCTCATTTTTTTCTTTGATTATTTCTCTACATTTTATTCTTAATTTTTTTTCCCGATTTCCCTATAGTTTCCGAGATATTTAAAAGTTAACTAAGTACTAATTTTTAAATATTTAAATAATCAAAAGCAACACGGGAAACCTGTTCAACTTTTTTGGAAATCCTTTTTTAGTGCGGAATCAAAAAAAAAATCGTCAAAATCGGTCTCCGCCTCGCTTAATCTACTAGGACCGCCATTTAAATCACTTGCCGACTGGACTATTAAAAATAAAATAATAACTCTGTTTGAAGTAGGTTTAAATTAATATATATTTAACTTACATACATTTAATATTACTCCAGTTATTATTTATACATTGGAATACAATTGGGCTCGAAGCATTAGAAAAAAAAGAAAAAAAAACTAACCGCCCATTCCTTAGGTACATTTACATATACATATATATTCATAAAACCTTACTATACTATTTAATCTTATTACATATAGTATATAATTTAAAATAACTTTTACTATGATCCCTCCATCAATCGCCACCTCCCCTTCCTCATCCCTCAGTCCGGCCTTCCCATTTAACATAATTATTTAAATATTTAATATACATTTATTTTTTTTTAAACGTTCATTTTAATGTACAAACTGTTTATGTTTCAACATCATAATTATAATAAACATTATAATTATCAATCATTAATAATTTAAATTAATGATACATAGATATCAGATATATCAGCACATATATAAAATATGCGTGCGTCGTTGTCAATATGACTACTTCCCCTGCAATATACCATTGTCAATATTTATATTTTAAATAATTTGTGAATCGGTGCAATTAAAATTTCTAAAAATATTTATTACCAATATCAGTTAAAATTAATAAATTTAAACTACTTCCCCGTGTAAAAAAAAATTCGTTCCAAAAATATTCCAAAAAAGTTCCGCATGTGGAACTTCTAAACATGAGATAGATTAGAACTTCGAATGAAACTTTTTTTGAACGTTAGTAATTTTGATGGTAAAAAAAAAGTTTTTATGAGCAAATTTAGAGTAAAAAAAGAACGTTCTTGGAACTTTTTTGGAATTTTATACAGATATTCCAAAAAAGTTCCAGAATCACCACTTTTAGCTTTTTTATGGACTAAAAAAGGCATTCCAAAACATTCTGAAATCACTACTTTTGCATCTTTTGTAGATCAAAGACGTTCCAAAAACATAACAAAATAGTTTAAAAATCACTACTTTTGAATTTTTTATAGAACAAAAAAAACATCCATAAAAAATTCCAAGAACGTCCTCTTTCGACTCTAAATTTGCTCATAAAAACTTTTTTTTTACCATCAAAATTACTAACGTTCCAAAAAAGTTCCATTCGAAGTTCTACTCTGTCTCATTTTTAGAAGTTCCACCCGCGGAACTTTTTTGGAATATTTTTGGAATGATTTTTTTTTACACGAGTCATGCTGCAATTAATTAATTATTAATATAAATGTTTTTAAATACTTATGAGAGCCTCACATATTTAACGACAATGAGCAATTATGCCGTTATATTTAATCCACTAAAATTTAATAATTTTGTAAAATTTATTGGAAAAATTATATATTTTTCTGTAGCAGTCATCACATTTCTTATCTTACGGACGGAGCTTAGTCCGACATATTTTAATTATAAATAAGTTACAACTATACGCAACGCGAGGTTCTCTTGTGATTCTCTCGTGCATTTAATTACCAGGAAAAAATTATAAAATTATTATTCTTTTTTATACGCAAGAGAAATTCACTTATTTTTACTCATACTTTTTGTTTATTTCACTAAATACGACTAAATAGTCTTATAAATTATTTTAAACATTAGTCTTGGTTTTTAAATTTTGTGTTTAATCATTTTGTTTTTTAAATTTAACTTATGCAATTAATTTATTATCATGATTTAGACAAAAGATTTAAATTATAGAAAGTCTTGAATTTTTTTGTTTCCTTCATTTGAATAATGAGTTTAAAAAAAAAAAAATTAATTATATATTTTTATTAAAACTTTTTGCTCTTTCAATTTCATGCATAATGTTTTCTTACAAACTACGCAACATTCATGAGTTATTCCTGAGATATATAACTTTTTTTTTTTTTTTTTTTTCTTTTTTTGTAAAATTTTAACAATTGTCAACATTGGTGAAAAAAAATAAACTAATTTATTTCACAATCACTTGGATAATTAATTTTTTTTTAATATCAACAAAAAAAAGTTGGTGGTTAATTAAAATTACGAAAGTGGTGTAAGAAATAAAATAATAACAAAAATGAATATTATTATTTTAAAAATAGTAGAAAGAGCGTTAATATATAAGTACAAGAAAGGATGCTCGCTGTTATAAACGAGGATTGTTTTTTATCAGCGGTTTTAATAACTTGAAAAACCAGTTTAATGTCTTTTAACTTTTTATTAACTTGTCCTTTTTTTTTTTTTGTTACTTTAAGAGACTAACATTAAGATTTACTTTCGCTTGACAGAATAAGTGTGAAGAAAATACAATTGAGAATAAATTTATCGACGAAAAAAGGCAGTGATAGAGTTTTACGACTGAAGAAAAAATAAAATGTAGAAATTTTAGGGGTGTGCGAATCGAATAATTCGAAAATTGCCAATTACTCGTCAATTTTTGAATTGTTCGCAATTTTTCGGATCGTTCCGAAATCTGACGATAATTTGAATTATTGGAAAAAATATCACAATTTTTATTTGATCAAAAGCAAGTTTTCGAATTTCCCGCAAATTTTCTAATGATTTGAAAGAATCTTATGAATAAATTTATATCTTTTTAGTTCGATAAATCGAAAAAAAATTAAATCGTTACGTCTCTCCCCTTCCTCTACCCTTAAGAATGCTCTAGCTGATGTTTAATAGGTATGACTAAAGATATATTAATTAAAGATTGTTATATTTAATGTATATGTGTATAGTTTATGGGGTCATACGTCAATACATCGAACCGATTGAGAGATCGCAGTCTATTACCTATATTATTATATATTTTAAATATATATTCGATACAAACCTTCTTTTATTTCATATGTAGTACATCTGATATTTATTGTTCGGACTTAAATTTATTATTTTTGCTTCTGTTTATTTATTTATTTTATTTTTTTGCTCAAACTTTGATTATATTTTTAAATAATAATTAATCTAATAAAGAAAATTATGCAAGCGTGGCTTAAGAAGACTAGTTTAGTGTACATATACTCTAAATACACTTAAATGTTTAAACCTTTTTTTTCTTTTGTAAAAAAAAAAATTATTGACGGAAGCGTTGCAGTAGGCGAGGATTCTTACAGTCAATTTTTATAAATTATTATTAAAAAATAACAATCATAATTTTTTTTTATTTTCATACTTAGTCTGCAACGTGCACGTCACAAATTGCGAGTAGGCATTTTTTTTTTTTTTTTTTTTGTATTATTTTTTATTTTTTTGTCAACTTATAATTAGAGGGTTCTAGGATTTAGATTTAATTATTTTTAGTAGATTATGTGGTAAATTAAAAAAAAATGATTATGATTTATTAATTAATTAATTTACAATTAATATATATGTATATATATTTATATAAAATGCCTACTGTGTGAAATAAAGTGAGCTAATTATTTATAACTTTTTTTTTTTAATTTTTTTTGTTTTAATTAAAAATACATTTTACATATGCACACATTTTTAATTTTCGCAAAACTATATATATATATATAGTTATAGTAAATGATTTTTTTTTTAATTTCATAATTTTTTTTAATTTTTTTGTTTGAAAATCTTACAAGTTTGTAGATATCTAAAAATGAAATGTGATCACAGCCACACATTAATAATTAATATTCATTAATATGTATATATATATATATTTATATTCATTTATGAATATTACTTTATATAATAATAATAATATACGCATACATATTTTATTTATTATATATTTTATTTTAATTATTTTATCCGTCGTAGTGTTATATTTTTACAAAGCAATTCCTCGCCCAATAATTCATTATTTTTTATTTCCAAAGTATCTAATTAATTTATAATTTTTAATAATAATAACTAAATTATAGTATAATTAAAACATTTATTTATTTTTTTTTAATAATCCATTATCGAATTTTTATCTCTGTCGGAATGACTTAATCCGTTAACAATCGTAATTTTATTTTTTTTTCACTAAATTTGCACACCTCAAGTGTCAAATCGATAAAATTACTATCGCTTTTAATTTTTTTTACCGTCAAATCGTATACATATATTTTTTATACAATAAAATTTATATCAGGAGGACGTTTTTTTTTAAATATTAATCTAGTTTACAAATTAACATATTTTTGTTACAAATATTTAATTATAGCCATCCATTGGTGTGCTTGCGAGCTTGATTTTTAATCAGATGATCATCTGACGTAACCATAAAACTCATATTTGATTAATTAACATAATTTTTTTAATAACTTTTATTCAATCAAGACGGAGCCAAGTAACAATTATCAATTCCGCCAAATGATATTTTTTAAAAATTAAAAAAAAAATTATCAGCCCTCGGTAAATTTTTTTTTTTCGTATACAAGCATCTGAGGTGTGCACTAAATTTCCAAATTTATTTTCGATATTTGGTAGATTATTTTTGGACATTATAAAGTCTATAATGAACAAAATACGCGCCATTTTAGCTATCGAATTAATAAGAAAATTTTAAAATCTTAATAAACTAAATTTTTTATAAAAAAAAAATGTAAAGAACTGCTACCGGATTAAGAATAATTACAATAATAAAATAAAAATTTGAGTTAATAACTTGAATGGACTTTAAATCTATTTGTCTGAAATACAATAAATGTGATGTTATTTAATTAATAATATAAAATTTAAAAATCGGGCATTTTTAATACACATCACTTGCACATACAATCAATATATTTTTACTCATATATATAAATATATATATTTAACACCTACTAGAATTTATAACAAATTTTACCCGATTAATCATAATAACAAAAATCCATTCTTTACATTTAATCATCATCATAATCAGTCACATTCTAACAATAATAATAGTTATAACAGTAATAATATTAATAATAGTGATAATAATAATAATTATAATAATAACATAAACATAATAATAATAATGAAAATTAAAGCGCATAAAAATTCAGTATTTGTAATTAACGATCAATTAATTATTACAATTATTTCTCTTCATAAATTCTCATCATCATCATCATCATAATCGTAATTAACGTAGTAGTCTTTGAAATTTATCATTTATCACTTATAAATAAAGTATTTCATTAATAAATGATCATGGCAATAATAATAGTAATAATAATAATAATAATGATAATAATAATAATAATAATAGTAATAATAAAAATTTAAATTGACGATGATAATGATCATCATAAACAGAGATCTTGAGTTGTCATTGACTATCCAACTTGGAGCAGTTTATAATATTTAAAATAAACGATAGATATTAAAATAATAAATTAAATTATAAATGATTAATTAATTAATCAATTAATATTACAATCATTAGCATTATGATAATAATAATAGTTGTTATTATTATTATTATTACTATTATTATTATTATTATTATCACAATCACATCACGATGAGCATGCCATCCACGAATTACAAGTACACGTGTAACAAGCGGTTGGTATGACCGGATAATAGAATCCCGTGTTGGTGTAAACGTAAGCTGGTTGTCCATTAGCGGCTGCTGCAGCTGCGGCAGCAACTGCTGCAGCTGACTGCTGACTATTTAGTCGCTGCTGCTCTTGGTAGAGTACTTGGAAGGCAAGATTCTCGATCAACGCAAGTGTTTGTCTTCTCTCGTGTCCCATTAAACAGACGGTCGATTCCTCGACGACGCTCTGCAGCAACATCAGGTACTGATATTTTAATGATTCTTCTTCCGGTCCAACAAAATGGTTCCACAAGTAGTTTTCTAGCTTAGCCTGCTGCTGATTAATGTCAGGAAAATCGATGAAAAATCTTGAACACATGTACCGTTCAAGTGTTTTCATGTAATCAGGTAGGGCTGGTTTGTACATTTTAACCAGAAGATTGCAGTACTTGAGCAATCCGCCACCGCGAATTTCTTCCGGATGCCTTGTTGATATCAATTTCTTGTGTAGATGATAAAGCGCCTCTTGAAAGTCGCCGTAAACTGATTCCCCGACAACTGTTGGGTAAAAATTTTCAGCAATTGGTAATTTGCTGCATTCATAGAACAGCAGCAATGAATCGAGGACTATTTGAAATGAATCGACAGAAAATTCAAACTGACGTTTCATTGTGTCGACAAATTTAAGTTCAACATTGCGATGACCACGTGAATTTCCTAAAGATATCAATGACCATCTGTCACCGTCATTAACTTTAACCATTTTACTAACGTATGCTTCTTTAAGACTACAAGTGGTGATTCGTTTGCGACTGACACCTTCTGGCAATAAATCGAAAAGCGAACCAAGAACGGCCGCCTTGACACGGTCAAAATTACGGGGTGTTGTTAATTCGACCGCAAATATTAAATCTAAGTCATTGTATGGCTGTGACTCGGTTGCAAGTACATGGGATGCTGCACCACCGTTAAGACGAATGTCGCGTACCCGCATACCAGCACCACCATTACTTGGATCTTCTTCTAATTTTGAACGTACAACAGTCACTAAATCACGCAACTTCACTTCGAGAGTCGGAAAATTACCGCGCCCGTGAATGCTCACAACTTCATTCATAACGTCATTTAACCGACGCACCTGCTCGAATGATAACACTGCGAGTCTTTGCTGGGGGTCATTTGGGCAGTCACTGTCTTTGTGAAGTTTGCTGCTGTTATTGACTCCACCACCACCACCCCCATTTCCGCCGCCACTGCTGTCGATTATGCTGTTTATTAGAGACGATTTGTAGCTTCGTGAGCTATTTAAGTTGTTCTTGGTGGCTATTGTACTGGTGTTATTGGTGTTGCTGATGGTGTGAGTATTGTTATTATTATTATTATTATTATTAATATTAATATTATTATTGTTGTTGGTGTTGTCGTGATTGTTGTTATCGTCACTGGTGCTGATATTTTTGGTGTCTTCTTTGCTAGGGGTGCTGCTAATTTGGACGCTTTTGGTTACTACTTGACAGAGAGACTCCATTCTATTCACTCGGCGTTGTCGTGCTTCGTCGATATCCAGGGAGCCACACTGTAACAAAATTTTAATTATTGCATTTTTTTTTTAAATATGAAAAAATTTCATTTACTACAGTAAAAATCACATAAATTTTATGATACATCTTATAATCAACCCGCAATAATTTTTAATCCCAAATATCAATGCGTTTATTTTTAAATTTCTAAATAAAAAATATCTACTCAATTATTTTTAAACACTTTTATTTATTTAATTGACCAAGTTCAACACTTGATATCTCTAGAGAAATAACGCGACATATGTTATAATCACACGTAACTTTTTTTTTTTTTTAAATTGAAATCTGACAAAAAAATTAATTTTCTAATTAGCAACACTAATTATTTAAATTCTCAGAACGAACGTCATAAAAAAAAATTAAAATGAACTTTTATCACAGGAAATCTCATTCTTCCCCAATTACGTATAATTTTTATAAAATAATTAACAAAACTTGTTCAGTCTCTTGATAAATTAAAAATATCAAGTTACTGCAATAAATTCACTATAAAAAAATATACATATATATTTACACATAGTAATTTTAAAATATGTACCCCGGTCGACGACAATCCGTTCAAGTCTTACGTAATTTATATAAAAAAAAAAAATTTTTAATAATAATGATAATAATTTATACTGAATAAGCGTATATAAACTGTTATTAAGTTATTGAATAATACAGATAGATATGTTATGTAAAATAAACGGTCTGAGGTTGTTCGATAAACGAGATCCGTATGGATCAAGTGGTAAAGCTGAACTGAAGTGAGTACGAGAGTGAAAGGCTCCCTCGGCCTGTGACTTTACTACTACATGCTCTGTCTGTTCTTTATGTTCTGTTACTACTTATACTTGTGCTCTAAAGTATAGTATCATATGTTCCGCTCTTAACACACATATATGTATATATATAAGGGAGATTACGGGTAAAATGGTCATCTTTCATTTTTAATTTTACCCCAGCATGAAGATTTAATCAATTGTTTGATCAAAAAAAAAAAAAAACGAGTATGCGCATGTGACTAAAATGAAGGATAAATATGTAATTAATGATTGCAAGTAATGAATAAAGAGTTTTTATAAATTTTTTTGAGTTAAATAACATGGGAGGCAGACTTGTACATAATACGCAGGGTTGAATTTGCGCGAACTCGTAGTTTGAATGACGTCATAGACTAGACGGGGTCAGAGAGGAGTAGCGTGGGCGCCAGCTGAATGAATTGCCGATCTGAGTAGGGGCGATGGCTGAATACGGGGGTTGAAAAAAAAAAAAAAAAAGAAAGTTGAGGGTTGAAACTAGTCTACAGTTGAGAGAACCGGAGAAGATAAAATAAGGATAGAGAAAACTAACCAGTAGTGAACTAGAGAGAAAAAAAAACGAGAGCAATGCGGAGGCGTTACATGCGATATTTTATATGTATATAAATAAATAAAAAGAAAAAGAGTAAACTTTTCCTACGTAACTTATTGATGAAATCAGGATCGTTGATCCTACTTCCTAATATAAACTTGTGACGTCAAAAGTATTTAATACGCAGTTTTATATTTTTTATAACCGATTTATTGAGTATCGATTTACTCCTACGTCATTTGAAATGTTGCGAAGATAACACTATCTTATATTTTTTAAATTTATTTATCGGTAGTTTGATCTAGATAACAATCACTGGAATTACACCCTGGGTTTTATTGTTTTGTAATTAAATTTTTAAATAAAACGAATACTTGAAATTATTTTTTACTTTTATTAAATTCAACGACCTAATTATTGACATTCTGTGATAATGTCCTAATTATTGACATTCTGCGGCAATGCTCCAATTATTGACATCTGCTTGTAAATTTTTGTAATTTTTAAAGCATATTAATTTTCAAAAGTCTTCAATTTCATAAAATAATTGAAGTAAAAAAAAATAAAAAAATTTAACGCTGTCATGTAAATGTTTGTTTTTTTAAACTGATATAAAATAATTTATATATTCAAAACAGCTATTAAAATAACAACTGTCATTTTTAATGGAGCAGACTGATATTAATTTCATACATAAATTAACAATTCAATCAAATTTAGTTGCGTAATTTTATTTGGAAAAAAAATTAACAGCAAGAAAATAAAACATTTGGCTAAATATTTTTTTTATTTTTATGAATACTTGAATGTTGGTGTTAATTAATAATTAAATAAATTTTTTTTTGTTTTTATTTTGCTCTGAAATAATACAAATACTTGTGTTAATTAAATAATTCAAGTATTTTTGAGTATATTGACCTCATTTATTTTTTATTTTCATTTTGTTTGTACTGAAAAATTTAAGTAAATTTATAAAATTTGTATAAATAATTTTAAACTGCAATTCAATATTAAAATACTTAGTGATAAAATTCAAGTACTTTGACATTGAGAATAAAATATCAGTTAAAAATATTAAATATTTTTTTAAATATATAATAATAACATAACAATCTTATTTACTCAAGAATTATAATTATTTATATTTCAAGTGTCATAAAATTAACGGAATCCACTTGAGTGATTTTTTCCGTAAAGTTTTCTTGATACACAAGAAAAGTATGTTATGTTTTTTTTTTTAAATTTAATAATAACATACTCCAATTATTGACATTGCTTAACAGAATTATTCAAGTATTTTAAAGTAATATAATAATATTTGTGTGTTGATTTAAAATTTTTATTTAATAGATAAATAAATCGACAATTAAATAAATTCCAAGACTTTAATTGCACTACAGTAGATAATTACCCTAACAGATATAAAAGTATCTCACGTACTCGATGTGGAATTTAACGATTATAAAATTTAAATTCTTCTTTTACCGCTTGTAATTATTTTTTAAATAGAGACATTAAAAAAAAAAAAAAAAAAAAAAAAACAACTAGGACAGATGATTTTTTACAAGTGAACTAAATAATAAAATGTATAAACGATTTATCCGCGCGCGTCGTAAATAAAATATATGTTTTACTTGGTGACCTATATACTGCAAGATTAATAAGAGCAAGATGGCGTTAGAATAGACGTTGTGCATATTTGAGTTAACATTTGCATTATAGACTAAAGTCTCTGTGTTTTTAGTGTATAGTGTAAAGTGTCGACTGTACAGTAGTACAGTCTGTAGATCTATCGGTCATGCAAAGAGAAATAGCACGTGGGTCTATAGTAATCTATTACATCCATGTACATTTTCGTTTCTTATATGTATATACGTTATCACGTATGTGTTATATTGTACTTAATATTATAAACCTCCAGTTCGATAAATAATCCATGTAACATCGTCATGTTTAAATATTAATGACTATTATTTCGCTGAGAATTATAGACAACTAAACAACTACTAGAGCAAATCGAATTAGGTTTTACCCTACATTCATATTTATACAAATAAATGCTGCTTTTAACTTATCAACTTCGAGAATATTCTTGATAAACTATTCCTATTTTTTTTTATTTACTTATCTAAGTTTTTAAAATTTATTATTATTTGAAATTAATTAAAATATTTTATTTTTTAAATGGAATTATTGATAACTCGATTATTAAAGATATTGTGGGTAGTCATTGTAAAAAAATAATAAAATTTTTTAAATGGTTGTAACTTTTTATGTATTGATTCAATAGTATTTTTTAATTAATAAATAGTTATAGGAAATTCAATTTCCTTTCCAATGATCATCTATGACGTATATTTATTTTATATTAAATTTTATTTAAAAACTAAAAAAATGTGAAATTCAATTTTAATTTTAATCGAGCACAATTACTGATAATTATTTATAAACAAAAGCAGTTCAATAAATATTACAGTCCTACTTTAGCGTAATCACGATACTAAAAAAAAAAAAATTGGATTTATTCCATGCATCGGTTATCGTGACTACAGATAGACACATGAACGACCAGACCATGTACTAAATTGAAAATAAAATGAAATTTTCTCTTTTTAATATCCCGGAACGCGTTAATATTTTTTTATAAATCGCGGATTTTATTCCTATGACTCATCGCCGCTCCCGAGTAAAAATAACTGATTCTAAAATAATTTCAAAATAATCGAGTTATTATAAAACAAAAACCAAAAAAAATTAATATTTTATTTAAATTTATTTTAAAATAATAATTTGCTCACAAACTGCTTTCCCGCACACCAGGACCGCAAGATATTTATAGAGAAAGAGTGAAAGAGAAAATAATTATACATGCAGCAACAGTAACATGTTAACATAATACATAAATTATTTTTGAATATTTTACCGTTAATAATTTATGTATATATTTATTTTTTTTTTGTTAAACAATATTCAAATATACGATACAATTTTTATAAAATGACCTATGAATTTATTTTTGTTAAACAAAAATTAATTGCATACACAAGATTACGCATGTACTAAAGAAACCTTATTAATTATTTATTTCCAACTGCACTTTGAATTTTTTTTTGCATAAATAGAGAAAGAAAGACAAAATGGGGACCAGAAAAATTAGCGAGTGACTTTTAGAAATTTAAAATGACACAATATTTTTCATAAATAATTTAAAATAAAACGGTACTGGATCTTATAAAAAATAACAACAACAATAATTAATTAAAATAATAATTAAGTTGATTTTATTATCGTTGACCTTTCAAATTTATGCTGTTAATCTAGAATACAAAGGTCTGGTATTACACAATAAAAAACGGCTTAAAAACTTTCGCGTTTTAAAACTTTCTTATAAAAAAAACTTTTTTTATTAAATATATATAACTTTATAAATTTATCCTCCGTAATTTTTTAATATATTCTTTTTATTAAATAAACTTTATTTATTCTATTCAAATTTATTTTAAATAATAATAATATAGAGTTAATTCAATAATAATAATTTAATTTGAATGCCGCGCGTTAATTTATTATTTAACTCACATACTTAAATAATTTAATGAATTAATATATATAGTGTAGAATATAAAACGTGTATGGCGAATTGTCTTGAGCACGTGGGAACTTACATTACATTACGTTGTATTTATATAAATATATATGTATGAGGAATTGCGTCATGCATTGATGCTGATTGAATCACTTCAAGATGCACCTGTTTTCTTCCCACATCATTTTTCAACAACAATAATAACAAAAAAAACAATAATAATATTAAATAATAAAATGACTCATACTCTAACTATGTATAGTAAACAACTTTGGCCAATTTATTTTGTCGATAAACAAATTTTTCAATTTAAAATTGAGGCCCAAAAAAATTTTAATTTCTAGCTGCTGATTATAATTAGCAATATTAAATTAAAAGAAGTATAACGACGTAGATGTAACGATATATACTTCTGATTTACGTCGTCACGAAGCCTATAAGTGTTCACCTTAACAAGGCCATAGTTTTTCCTGTAGATCTATCTAATGTCTTTAGATGGTTTCCCCCCACTTAAAAGCTCTCTACATACTACATTAGAAAAAAAAAGCAATAAAGATGAACTAGTATACAGTCTGTACATTGAAAAAAATCGGATTTTATTTAAATCTACATCCACTCCCGGAGTTTTATATCAAAATAAATTCCCTCCGTTAGTTTCACTCCGAGGGGATCAAGTAAATAAAAAATTATCTGCTGCTTCTGGATTTGATCCTCAAATTTTTTACAGTCTATATATATCATACTTTACATATTAAAGAAAAACAAATTTGAATTTAACTCTTTCATCGCCGACACTTTTACACTATTTTTAGTCCGCCTTCTAATTTACATATTCATCCGATCCTCTTGTTCTCATATATATAAATATACATACATACATCAATGTTTGGCTACCCAATGTAATCTCTACTCTATCAATTCCCTCGTGATTATTCAAACGCCCTCAATCAACTTGATTTACTTTTTCTGTACTTCAGTCCACTGACATAAATTGACAAAATTTTTATATATTTTTTTTAATCACTTTACGACAATATCAATTGACTTTTCTTGCGATTACATCATAATAACTGACACAAATAGAAATATACTGTGCACTAAGCTTTAATGTTAACTCGGGCTAACTTGTGTCAACAAACGTAAATTTTAATAATTATTACAGCAATGAATATTAATAAATAAAAAAAAACACCAACATTTTTTTATTAATATGTGTTAATAATTTTAATAAAAATAAAAATTGTCAATATACTTTTTTTTTCTCAGTTTATTTAATTAGCATTTCACCTGCGCCTTTCACTCGATTATCGTCTGTACTATAATTCGCATCGAGTCTCGAGACAGCTGCACAGCATAAGGTCTACATAGATTTTTTTTTAAGACACTTGGAAAATATAAAACATCAAAAATATATAACGAAACCTTGACCGTTCAATTTATTTTTATTTCATATTGACAATTAAAATTAGAAATTTTATTTAGTAATTATATGAAAAAACAAATTTAATTAGTTCATAACCATAATTATTATTCATTTCCTTTTATAGACTGTAAACTATTTTTAGATTTCTTAAGTAAAAAAAAAAAGTTTTTATTTATGTAGATAATCATGAGTTTGTATGACGCCCACCCACATATATGTTACACTACTTCCTCTTCCTTGAAATTATTCTTTCAACCAAATTATTGTTATATTTGTTATCAAAATCAAGAGATTCTTTTATTTTTAGTAAAAAATTACACTTATTATTTTTTAATTACAAGTCATTTATTTTACAACTCAACAATTCAATTTTTACTGTTTTATAAAAAATAGTAATTGTAATAAATAGAAAAAAAAACCGCCAATATGTATATTTATGAGCATTAGCCGTTGTATGACCTCTTTAACTCGTTCAAGTACATACACTGTATTTTATTTTATTCGTCATCATTTGTATCATCTATGAAACCCAATTTCATCGGACATGAATGAACAATGCGGTCAGTACGCGTGTTCCTCGATCTGTTCAACCTTTATTATTATTATATTTATTATTATTATTATAATTAATTAAATTACATGAATAATAATAATAATGCGAGTAAACATGTAAATTTCATCATAGAAATTAAAATTGATAATTAATTTTATCTTCATTAACAGCAAACAAATTTAGGTTGAATACTAAATAAATAAATGTATTTTTTTATTAAAACTTTCCCGTATGTTATAAACCTCCTGCCTTTTATAATAAAGAAGACATGAAATGTATGTGAATCCAATTTATTTTTAACGTGATTAGTTAAATTACGCTCGGAGATATTTCGAGTTGCAGTAACTCAATCAGCTAAATTAAATCGGTCTGTTGATGTGCTTAGACGGGCATTTAACATTACATGTAAACTGTTTACTTGCTCTAACTATTCAAATTTATCTCAGTGTCCAAATTTACTACTATAGATTCAAACAAATATAATAACGACATGTGTATTTTATCAAAAAATTTTTAAAAATCCGGGTTAAAAAAATAACCGGAATTTGACTCAAATGGATACTAGATACGTCGTTAGCCAATAACAAGTCAAAATCTTGGTTAACTTGACCTACTCAGTATCCATTTAAGTCAAAGAAGTCAAATTTCGATTATTTTTTTGACGCGGCAAAATTTTGGCAATTCAAATTTATTTTAATTTCGCGGTTAATATATATCTATATATATGTACAAGAGTTATATTAGATGATGACAGTGGCTCAACGAACCGAGAAGCTAAATTGTACGCGTGCTTGTCTATAATCTGATGCATAAGAAGATATATATATATATATATATATATACATGTATGCAATGTTGGAGTATGAGTTGCATAGATTTACGTAACATTAAGTGCGACTACTTGGTAAACTTAAAATACAAATATGTACACATACATATGTATAATTATAGTTGTATATATATTATATATTAAAAATCCATAAATATAAATAAGGTAGTAGCATTTATGTTGTAAGGAATTTCTTAAAATAACTTATAAGGAAATAAAAAAGATTTATCTTGTCATGTTAGAAAATTCTTTTTTTTTTCTTTAAAATTTATTAAACTGCGTTAGAGAAATTTATCTATAAATATCATTTAAATATATATTGTTGCAGAGGCGCCACCTGGGCAACAGTTTAGTGCAGTCGCGTGTGACAGCGTCTCAGCGAATATTTGCATAAAACAAGTGTTTACTGTGTGAAAAATTTAAAAAAAGTGAATAAAAATTAGAGAAAAGTATAATAGAAAGAAGGTAAGAACTCAAATCGAGTCAGCAAGTAGTCTTGTAACTCAGGGTAGAGACCCAAGGAAATATGGAACCGGCAAACGACAATAAACCGGAAGTTGACGGCCATGTTAATGGGGACCTAGAGGAGGGAGATGGCGACATCTTTGAAAGAGAAGGGGATTCAATGTCAGATAACGAAGAGCAGCGGGTAGATGAATGGGAAAGTGAGATAGAGGGCGGCACAGAGGACGCGGGAAGTCTAAATGGAGACAGCAAAAATGGAAAAGATAAATTAAAGAAAAAAAGAGGAAGACCGCTAGGTAGCAAGAACAAACCACAAAATAAAGGAGGCACAAAAGGTGACAAAAGAAAGGACAAGGAGGAAAGGAAGGAAAAAGACATTAAAAGTTTTCTTATAAATGTAAGTGACGAGGGATTAAAAGAAACGAGAAAACTGGAGGGGGACAGAATAACGAGAAGTAAGAGTGCACTAACAATAAACAGAGAAAAGGAGGAGGAGGATGAAGCGAAGGCTTTTGCAACGAAAAATAAGCTGGGCAGGTCTCCAGTGAAGAGCATAACTGAAGTGACAAGCGAAAAAGACGAAAAAAACGAAAAAAAAGAAAAAAACAAAGAGAGCAGTGACACAAAGAAGGACGAAGATCAACAAAAGGGAAAGGAAGATAACATAAATGTAAACAAAAAGACAAGTGATAAAGAAGAACAGATGGAAGCAAGAAATAAAGAAGTGAAAAAGGACCAGGGAGTACAGACGAGCGAGGAAAGCTGCACATGCAAGTGCTGCGAAAACAACAAAAAAAGGACAGAAGACATGGAAAAAAGAATCAAACTACAACTAGACGAGCTGAAACGAGAAATATTAAAGGCAATGAAGGAAACGGAAATTGCGAATGCAGGAAAAAGACAGAAACCTCGAGAAAACATTGACATATTAAGCGACGCACCAGGATCATGGAGCGAGGCGGACGCTGAAACAGAAGAGGAAGCGAGCAAGAAGGAGAAAAAGAAAAGGAAAATAAAAAAGAAGATGAGAACAAGAGGTGGAAGAAGCCCAGAAGAAACTGAGGAGGGGGAAAAAGACAACAGAGAGAGGATAGGAGATAAAAAACGTGAAAAAAAGGAGAGCAAAAAAACGGAAGACAACAAAAAAGAAGAGAAAACAAGAATGAGCAGTAGAGAGAAAGAAGAAAACAGAGAAATAGAAAAAAGAAGCAAAATAAGTAAGATTAACAGCCAAGGTAAAACAACGGAAACGGAAGCAAGATTTGAAAGTCAGAGGGTTGTCATAAGTGCGGGGAGCTCGAACGACTCACAAAAATCAAGGGAAGCTAAAACTCAAATCGGAGTACATGAAAAAAAGAAAGTGAGCAAGAAGCCGGGGAAATTGAATGAAAAGGAATGGGAGGAAGAGAGACAAAAAAGGAACAGCAGGAAAAATAACATAGTAATATGGGGTAATGTAAAGAAACCAGAAGAAGGGGTAACAATGATCGAAGCCATCAAGGAACTCTTTAAAAAGCACTTAGAGATAGAACCTAAAATCGAGAAACTAAAGAGAGAAGGGGAAAACTACGTTGTGCACATGGCGTCGTTTGAGGATAAGCTGAAGGTGATAGTTAGAAAAACGAAAATGAAGGGAACGGGGATATGGATAGAAGACGACTACACAAGAAGACAAGCGGAAGTGCTGCAATGGCTGGACGACGAAGTATGGAGAATCAGAAAGGAAGGGGGACAAGCAAAAAGAAAATATGACAAAGTTTTGAGGGACGGAGTCTGGTGGAGCTGGGATGAAAGAGAAGGCGAAATGAGAAAAACGGCAACTGTAATCAAGCAAAGACAGGAGAGGAAAGGGGCTGGAGAGACGACAAGAGGGTTTCGAAAATAAGCTAGAAAGCAAAGAAGAAAAAGAGAAGAGGGAAAAAAAGGGAAGAATCAAGATCATGACCTGGAATATAGCTGGGTGGAGAAACGCAGTTGCGGTGAAAGAGAAGCTAGAGGAATATGACGTGGTAATACTCCAGGAAACATGGGTAGCGGAAGATAAAATGGAAGAATTCAAAGGGAGTTTAAGTAAGAATTTCAACTGGAGTTTAAAAGCAGCAACCAAAGATAAAAGGGTGAAGAAAGGAAGAGCGAGTGGCGGACAAGCAGTTGGAATAAAAAAGACAATAAAAGGGATACGGGAGATAGAAGAATGGGAGTATGGGCTAAGAGTAAAAAAGAGTGGAGAAGAGATGTGGATGATCATCACGGCATACAATAATGCAGGAATGCAAGAGTTTGGAAAGAAACTGAAAGAAATAGTGGAAAGAAGCATCTACGAGAGTGAAAACGTATACATCCTAGGGGACATGAACGCGAGAACAGGTGAACAAAAAGGCTACACAGAAGCAGATGAAGAAGATGAGCTTGACACGGAGAGAAGATCACAAGACAAGCATATTAACAGCGAGGGCAGGAAATTGTTAAAAATGTGTGAGGAATTGGGAATCAACATAATAAACGGAAGAGTAAAGGGGGACAGACAAGGAGCAGTTACATTCATTGGAGGAGGGGAGGAGGACAGCAGCACAGTTATCGACCTAGTGATGAGAGTGGGAGGCGGAAGGGGAATGAAAATAGATAACATGAGGATCCTACCAGCAACAGAGTCAGACCACCTACCAATTGCACTGACACTTAAGAGAGAGAAAAAGGAAGAAAGTGACGCAGTGGGGGAAGACTCAGACGGACAACAAGAAGAAAAATGGGACGAGAAACCAAAGGATGACGGCGAAAAGGAAAACAGGTTCAGGTTCAAATGGAACGGAGAAAAAATAGAGGAATATGAAGAAGTATGGAAAAGAGAATGGAGAGAAGGCGAGGCGGAAGGAAAGGAAAGAAACTGGGAAAGAATGGTAGAAACCACAAAAACAGCAGCAAGATTATGTGAGATGGAAAAAAGAGCAAAAAAAGGAAGAAAGGACTGCCAATGGTTCAACGAAGAGTGCAAAAGGAAAAGGAAAGAAATGTTTGGAGCGCTAAAGAAGCAAATAAAAATGAATAGCAAAGAAAACAAGAAAGAATTACACGAAAAAAGAAAAGAGTACAGAGAAACATGCAAGAGGAGGCAAGAAGAATGGAGAGAAGAAAAAAGAAAGAGAATAAATAAGAGTAAAAACATGGCTCAGTGGTGGGAAGCAGTAAACGCGTTCAGAGGTAAGAGCAGAGGGGAGGTGAGTGAGGAAATTAAGGAAGAACAATGGATAGAACATTTCCAGAAAATTCTAGGAGGACAGGAGGAGGAAAAAAAGCAAACAAAAAAGAAAGAAGAAAATAAAGAGGAAGAAAGAGAAATAAGAGAGGAAGAGGAGAGCAACACCGAAGAGCAAATAAGAAACGGCAGAAGGGAAGAAGAGGCATTGATTGAGGATGCAATGGAAGCGGAGATAGAAATGGTTGAAATAAGGAAAGTTATAAGAAAAATGAAGAATAAAAAGGCACCAGGACAGGATGGGCTAGCGGCGGAATTTTTCAAAGCGCTGCCGAAGGAAGGCCAGTGGGAATTAAAAGAGGTAATAAATGAAATATGGATGACTGGAGAAATACCGGAGGGCTGGAAAATGGCGCACATAACACCGATTTTCAAGAAGGGGGACTCGAAAAAGCCGGAGAACCACAGAGGAATCTCGCTACTAGACATAGGCTACAAGATATTAACGAATGTGGTGACGAACAGGTTGGAAAAATGGACAGAGGAGAAAGGGGTCATAGGGGAAAGTCAGGCGGGCTTCAGAAGGAAAAGAGGGACGAGAGATCAGATCTTCGTGCTCAACGCAGCGATAAATCAGAGAACAAAGAGGAAAAAGAATAAAGGATACGTATGCTATGTCGACTTCGAAACAGCTTTCGACAGTGTAAACAGAAAAAGGCTCTTTAGAAAACTGGAGGAAGTGGGGGTCAAGGGAAGGATGCTGAGATACATAAAAGCTATATACGAAAGAACGGAGAACAGAGTGGTGGTAAATGGGAAAATGACAAGAAAATTCAGGTCAAGAAAAGGGGTGAGACAAGGATGCCCGTTAAGCCCCCTGCTGTTCAATTTGTTCCTAGAGGATGTGGATAAAGAGTTCGTAAAAAGGAATGTAGGCGGAATAGTGATAGGAAAAATCAAAATATTCCTAGGAAAATATGCGGATGATGTGGCGATACTAGGGGAGGACGAAGGAAGTCTCAGGAGGATGTTGGAAATACTCAGAAAATATGCAGAGGAAAATGGGCTGAAGGTCAACACACAAAAGACAAAAGTGATGGTGGTAGGAAGCAAAGGAAGAGCAAATAAAGAGAAGTCGAAATGGAAGTTTGGCGGAGAAGAAATTGAAGAGGTGAAAGAATTCAAATACTTAGGATGTTGGATGACAAACACGAATAACTGGAGAAAGCACATGAGATACCTGGCAGGCAAAGCACAAAAGGCGCTGCGGGCAACATGGGGACTCATCAAAAGAACGGACAGAAGTACAATAAAGGACAGAATGTACTTATATGACACATTGGTGAGATCAGGGGCGTTATATGGGGTGGAGATATGGGGATGGAAGGGCAGTCAAGAAATAGAAAAAGTGTACAGCAGATACTGCAAAGCAGCGCTAGGGGTAACAAAGAACACGCCGGAATATGTATGGAGAACGGAAGCAGGTATGGAAAGCATCAAGGTGGTGATAAGAAAAAGAGCATGCAAATTCATAAAAGACATAATGGAAGCGGAAGAGGCAAGATGGACCAAGATATGCCTAAGGGAAGAATGTAGGAACATCCTGAACAATGAACCATCAAAATGGGGAAGGGAATTTAAGGAAGCAATGGAAGAGATGAAATGTGAGGACGTGATAAAGAGGATTTGGAACAGAGAAGATAAAGAAAAAATAAAAGAAAGACTAATCTTTCTTTGGAAGGAATAATCATGTTCAGGGAAAAAATAATTAGAGAGGACGAGGAAAAGATTAAAAACTCATCATACAATCCGAGATTCAAGTTCATAAAAACCAACGTCGGCGGAGAACCCTATTGGATGGACAGGAGGATCCCGACGTGGGTAAAGGAAACATGGTGCAGACTAAGATGCGGAAACATAGAGAAGGCAGGAAAAAAAGGGTTTAGTGATTGGTCGTGTAGAGTATGTGGAAATGATGAAGAAACGCTAGAACACATATTCAGATGTAGAGAAGTCCAAAGAGGGATGAAAAGGGAAACGAAAGAGTGGATACACGAATGGATGAAGGATAAATGGGAGGCAGACTTCGACTGGCTGATTATGCAAACGCTAAGAGGGGAGCCCATAAAGGAGATATGTGAGTACATAAAAAAATTCCAAGAAATGTCGAAAAAGAGAACGGAAGGGGAGGAGAGGTAATTAAGAACAGAAAGCTATGAAAAGAACGAAGGCTGTGTAAAGATACCAAAGAAAAGTAAAGTTTAATAAAAAAAAAAAAAAAAAAAAGCTGTGATATAAATAAGAAATAAGTAAGCAACAAAGAGAAGCAGTTCAAGGGAAAGAAGAGGAAGTCAAAAGATAAATTAAATTAAAGTAAAGAAAAATAAATGAAAGTTAACTAATATGTAAAAATGTAAAAGGATGTAACTATCTATACATTGAATAAACTATTATTATTATTATTATATATTGTTGCAAGTAATAAATTTATTGCGCGATAAAATTTAATTTAATTGAAAAATGTTATAAATTTTTTTTTTAACTCCATTTAGTTGAAAATATTTTCAAAAATTCCTTATCCAATTTCGTTCGTGTTTTATTTAATGAGACTTGAAAAATAAAAGAGTAAAAAAATTTGGCTCGTTAGTTTGTTTTCTTGTAGCCAGTCTCGTCTTACGAATTCAACAAACGAATTTCTTCAAAAGCAAAACGAAATAAAAAAAAATTTATATCTCTAATTTTGTCGAGTTATTTTTGGTCTTAAATAAACCAGATCTTTAAAAAAAAGACAGAAAAAAAATTTTTTAACCTGACGTAATTATCGTCACTTGGAATTTAATAATTTTTTTTATTTTTAGTAGAACAAATAAAGTTATTTTGTTGTCAACTTTTATAAAAATAAATTTGTTTTTTCAAATATAAACTGTCATCACAATGATAAGAATTAAAAAATATATGAAATTACTTAAATTTTTGACAGTTATTTTTTATTAGCCAGCAGATAATTAAAAATTATATTTAATTTGGTAAAAAAAAGTATCTATTATTGGCATAAAAATTGCTGCTATATTTGGAAAATAAGTTGATTAATTACGTAGCTTCCATAGACGGTGTGCAAACTAAAATAAACTTTTAATTGTAGACATTTAATTTAACTCGGACGAATTTAATCGACGATATTTAAAAATTTCATGTTAACCAGGCAAATATTTATAAATGCGTTTAATTTCAAATATTAAATGTAATTTTTTTGTTTAATTTGACCTTGTACGTAAAGCAAATGGATGACCGTTTAAATAGTTTAAGTAAAAAAAAAATCAAAAAATAAAATGTAAATGAATTATCACAAAAACCACATTTGATTATTTTATCAACGCATCCGGTTGACTTGTTCTATTTACATTTTTTTACAGCATTCAATGCTTACATTTATCAGCTGTTATTTTTTAAACCAACTCTATTTTTAAATTTCTGTATAAAAAAATTATTTTAAATAATAAATAAATATTTATTTTATTGAATTCGGGAAAAATTTTGAAATAATAGACTTTTTTTACGCCACGGAGAGATAAAGAAAAAATATCGTGAGTAAAAGTGACATTTGTCTATATAAAAAAAATAATAATAATTTATATTAATAATAATAAATAATAATAATAATAATAATAATAAAGGAATGAAGAAGAATTAATTGTCTAATTGAAGGTAATAGAGGTAAAGTAATTGATACTAACAGGTTAAATATTTAGTACTATAATTCAGTTATGATACAGGGAGATTTTTACGGAGAATTCATCTAGTGAATTTCATTTCTCTCAATACGAAAAAAAAAACTAATAAATACGTTATATATAAATAAACCTGTTACTATTCGAGATGAGAACCATTTTCGTAATATATTGAAATTGTTACCGTAAATTTCTTTCTCTTCAATTAATTATTCAAATGTAATATATTTAAGAAACATTATAAATATAAATATATATGCATATATAATGAAGGACATTGTGTAGAGAACTGTGGACATCTTGGAGGCCACTTTCATTCTATTCTACAATAAATAAAATGCGTTGAGAATAAGCCAGCGTTGCTCTTTTAATGCCAAGGAAAAATTTCATACTCTATCGTTATTTCGTTATTTTTTTTTAAATTTATATTTATATATATGTAGACAGTGCTTGTTAAAGAGGGTTGACTATTGGGAGATATATATATACGTGTACAAATATATATAAATATACATAAATACGAGGACTTATTCTGGGATGGACACATGTGAAAATGCGGTCACACGTTCGAAGGTAACGCGAAGTTAATCAACATTAACTCAATAATTATTCGATATGTTAGCTTTGATTTCTTCAGCCTCGATCCTCAATTTTAGAAACAAGGTCATCACTGCCCGTTGTTAATTACTCATTAATTATTCAACGATTTTATGAATTCATTATTTATTTTAATAATAACTTATTAATTAAATTAATTATTTTTTTAATAATAAAATTAATACCTCAAGCAACGATATATATTTTATTTTATTTATAATAATACTAGGGGAGAGTTTAAGAACTGCGATAGAGATATAAATAAAACTGTGCCGAATAAGAAGAATAGTATTTTTACCAGACGTGTAAAAATATATTTGATATAAGTCAGTATTTATAATATTTACTACATATAAATATCGAAAATATTTCAATTAATTGCTCCGTTAAAAATAAACGTAAACGAAATTTTTTTTTGTATAGTTATTGTTGGTAATTTAATTACAATGTCTGACAAAGACTTATTACATATATATACATGTAATTATATTTTTTATTGATTACCAATTATCACGTGCTGATAACGTGATTAGTGATGAAGTGATCGTTTATTTATAATCATCAAATAAAATACTTAATTGTGTCTTGTGATTAAAAAAAAAAAAAGAAAATAGTAACAAATATCCAGAATTTGAACAATGATTAAAAAAAAAAAAATGCTCAAATAGGCGAAGTTCAAAGTTGAAATTTTTTGACGTCTCATTGCCAATTGAAATTTAATAATTAAAATTGTTTTTATTAGAACTAAAAAAGAGAAAAATAAAATTTGGACTGAAAAAGGCGGATCCCTGTTTGAATACTCGCAAATATTTGTTGAGGTACGTAAAACTATTTATTTAGCATCTGTGGTAACTATTATTATTACCATAGGCAAATATTGTTGAAATGCAAACATAGAATGGAGGGAAAATAATAAAATATTTATTCAATACCGTATGAAATCCGCGTAAAAATTGTCAGCGATCTATTGCGAAATTTTTGAATAAATCGTTAATTTAGACATCCAATCAATGAGTTAAGCTTTAATATATCTGTATATGGTAACAATTCAATTCAAATATTTGAAATAATTCATCTGAATAAATTTATTGTTATCTATGGAATTATAAAATTAAAATTGATTACGTATTAAATTAAATTGTTTGATAACTGATAAACCAGATTGAATATTTGAACTTAAGTTTATTTTTAAAAATTTGAAAAGCCCGATAAGGTGAACGTCCTGCCGGCGAAAGAGTTTGCCGGCGCGCAAGATCAAGCATCGATCAATAAATTTTCAGTATCCTCTGTGCCGTCATCCCACATCTTGTCCTCTCAAGAGAGGTCGCTTTCAATGTATTATAACCGTGTTGCTGGTACTCACCGACACTGCTATATATATGTTATGTACTTACATTGCTACATATATATATATATATATAGGTGTATAACTGAGCAACACAGGCCAATAACCGGGTGTGGACGCGTGCTCACTCGAGGATTCCCGGAGTTTCTCGAGCATTCTACCAGCTTTTTAAACTTCTATCGTATTTTATATAAAACTGTCTCCTTCAATACATATACTACACTTATGTATGAACTTGCGATCATTATTTTTCAATTTACAGAAAATTCAAGTCATACTTTTCTAAAAAAAAATTTTTTTTCATTCCGTTGCCTAAATCTCTGTCATTACTGGCTGTAACTTTTAAACTATAGAACTTAGGTTAATTTTTAATCAGTACAAATTTAAAGAAAATTAAATTTCCGACACTTTCGGTTTCTTTTAAAAATACTGTAGGATCAATAGTTTAGAAGATAAAACGATTTAAAGTCTTGGAAATGGTATAGAGTTGAAAAAAAAAATGAAATTGTTTAAACAGCTGTAACTTAGAAGATTTTAAATTTACAACTTTTTTGTACTGAGACTACAGTTGTAGAAAATTAAATTTCCTATCCAATGATTACCTGTAATGTATATTTATTGTTTTGTTGGATTTTTATATAAAAATGAGTAAACAGCAAAAATAATTATCATTATTCTGATGAAAGAAAAAAAAATTATATAATAAAAATATAAATGTATCAGTAAATACCAGGTATGTTATTATTATTATTATTATTATTATTATTATTATTATTATTATTATTATTATTATTATTATTTGTGATATTTATTTAAAATCGCGTACTATCTATCGTAGTGTCAAGTAATCAGAGCCGCGATAAAAATATTACGTTGCTGGTTACATTGCTTGGTAATTTATTGTCGCGATAAAACTTGTTAGACACGCTATCACTACTTATTATTATTATTATTTCTTTTTTTTTTTAATTTTATTTATTATACAAACATCACTTCCTTCCCAATGATTCTAGTCAATTGATCTCTACGATTTATCTTTATCTGCTAATTATTATTTACATACATCCCCTATACATTGAATAACTTATCTAAGGAAATCAATTTACATATAAGATAAGTAATCTATTAATTTATAATAAATGGATTTTTAAATTATTGAGTTCAATGAACTCTAATTGATTATTTCTGTACTTTGATCTGTAAATATTACTTAAGATTATCTCATCCGTTTATTTTAAATTTCAAATATTTTATTATAAAATATACTAAAATTACCCTATATATATATATATATAGATATATATTTTATAACTTTTACCCGGAAATTTTAAAATAATCGACAGCTGCAATCAACAGGTATCCTTTCACTTGGACAATAAAAAATTTTTACTTAAATTTTAATTGTTTTTTTTTTTTTTTATTTAATTATTTAAGGAAAAAAAAATTCTACGAAATCGATCTTTGAAAAATCGGATGATAAATTATAAAATACAATAAATGATTAATTTGCATTTCTGAGAAATAATTAGCAAGATATAAATAATTTATTAAATCGCAAGTGATAAGAAAATCTAGGAATTTTAATTTTACAAAAAATAAATAAAAAAATTTAATTTTAGCAAAAACAAATAAATGATAAAAAGAAACAATGTAATGAATGGGCTGATGTAGCATATGGTGCTGATAGCGCAATCACGTAACAATATTTATTAACTGACATAATAACAAAAATATATATAACATATATGTAACAAATACTTACATCTCACTCGATTAAAGACGTATTCTCTTAATTTATTATTACGATTTCTACAACCGATCACGTCTCCCAGAGTAAATTATTTTATAAAATAAATTAAATCTCAAATAAATATTATTTTCACTCTAAATTAAAATCATAAATTCACAATTTAAAAATTTAAATACTGTATTAAATACTTTACTCAACTTTGAAAAAAAAATAAAAAAAAAAAAATAGTCAAAGAAAAAAGAAAAAAAAATCACTAAATGTTATATATTGAAAACAAAATAAAAAAAAAAAAAAAAAAAAATCAAACACGTTTAACTTGCACTAGAGATCTGTCGTAGAAACTTTAAGAATTTTCTAGAACGATCAGTGTTTAAAATGATTTTAATAAATGAAATTAAAAAAATTGTAACCGACTCGGTGAATAAATCCACCGACAGAGTCTTGAGATAGTTAATAAACTTTATCAAATATATGAGTATATATTTAAACAAATATTATCCAGTAATATTGGGTGACACTCCAATTTCGCGGCAGTACACCGCGACGAATCAATTGACACTGACAGGAAAACCGGCGCGATTGCGCGTACCAACCGGTCTCTCTCCCCTCTACTTTAACCCACTGAGGAATCCCACTACTTTCAATACCGACTATGTTATAACGTTATGAGAGTGTGTAATAGTAACATATAGTTAAATGTGTATAGTTACATTGCGCTGATAGATATAAGTACAGAGCAAAAGCTGTATAGTACTGCAGAGACCAAAGACTACAGACCAGACCAGAAACCAAAACTATATATGTTGTTACATATAATCTGTAACACTATACAGTAGACCTTTATGACACTAGTGCGTTTTATGATGACCCAGCAACTATAACAGAAGCGTTAACACTTGACTTTCAATCGCTTTTCTCGCACATATTCCTTTATTGACATTTTTTCTTTTATTTACTACATAGGCTACGGAACTGTCCTACCTCAAGTTGAATAGTAAGTCATAGTGAGTAGAAAAAAATTTTTTATTATTGATTCAATGTAAAATGATAAATTTATTTGATTTTTTCTACTGATTCTATCGAATAGATAATGAATTTTTTTTTAAAGGTTAAGATTAATTTTTTACTTCTCAGCGAGATTACGATTTTTTTCTGTAGTTTGAAAAATCATTGATGGAAAATACTATTTTATAATTTAATATTTGAATTGATGAAATTGAAATATGGAAATAAATCTTTTTTTTTTTTTGTTTTGCACAACCGTGAAACTTTTTCACTCTTGCATGAAATATTTTTACACATTCGACACACGTTAAATTGAATCTATAGTTCAACTGATGCAAGCAATTTTTATCAGTTGTAGATTATTATAAACTAGTGATAATTATTTACTTAATTAATGATCGATTTCCTCTAAAATATAGTTTATACGGCTGTCGAATCGATTGGTCCGTCCGGCCGGCGTTAAAATGATAAAAGCCGTTATTATTAATATTAAAAAAAAAAAAAATAAATACGCATTAAATGCATTCTTTAAAAAGTTCATTACTATCTTGAATAAAAAATAAATAAATTAAAACAAAAAATATTTTTCTTAAACTTTTTTCTCCCATTTGTCAAAACTCGGGATTAAACTTCGTCGCTTAGCCTCTGGATGATAAATATTTACTCTTACACAATCTATTTTTCACTAAACCCCAAATAATAACTGAATTCTCGTTATCTTGTCAATAATACTTCCTTTATAGGATGAAAGATGAATTATTTTAGTGTTATAGTAGCAGACGACATCTGTTACTTGAATTAATTTTTTTATTCGCAACACTTGATGTCATCTTACATTTCTTCTTAATAGTCTTGTGGCATATATAGATATTACTGTCTGGTTACTATAACGAGATGATGATAGTAGTATTTTATAGAGAAATGAGATCAGCTAAATTCCAACATACTTATAGATACTTACACTTAACATACTTTCTTCCGGGATAATTACTAGCAGTCTTTGATTTATGCCTTGTAACCAATTTATGTGAATAGTTGTCGATAGGATTTACATTTTACTTGATTACATATATATTTATATATAAATAATTGATCGTGCAGTGTAACATAGATCAGTGAATCTTACCCGGAAAAAAAAAATCTATTGCGAATAACATTGCATCGAGATCGGTATCTTCACTTTCACGTCGACTATTGATCGATCAATTTATACAGGACGATCCGGACGTTCAGGAATTTATTACATT
Organism: Microplitis mediator; assembly: GCF_029852145.1. Taxonomy (NCBI): domain Eukaryota; kingdom Metazoa; phylum Arthropoda; class Insecta; order Hymenoptera; family Braconidae; genus Microplitis; species Microplitis mediator. The sequence goes on from NC_079977.1 coordinate 250,460, forward strand.
ACTGTATTTATCGTTATTGCAATTTAATAAAAATAATAATAATGAAAACATAAGTATGTTATAAATGATCATTGGAAAGGTAATTTAATTCCCTGTAAGTTCTTATTGATTGAAAAATAGCAAGAGATCAATGATTTTGGATTGACTTTAAATTGTTTTATCTTCTGAACAATTGATCCTGCAGTATTTTTAATGAAGGCAAAAGATGGAGGATATTAAATTATCTTTACAATGATTTCCATCCAAGTCTAATTATCTTTGATCGGTACTAAGATGTTGACAAATGAATAAAAAAAAATAATATGGATAATTTTTGAATTCATTCATAATAATGATAATTTAAAAAAAAATTATGTTTCGATTATATGTAATTGCACCTGGAAATTTGAGAAAATAAAATTATAGGCTTCGATAAGAAAGACTTATTCAAGATTGTCTTGATATTAAACTTTCGCTTTGTTTCCTGTATTTATTTTCGGACATACCCTTTAATGTACGACTATCATAAAGTTAATCTGAGCATTAAGATCGAAATTTTTATTACACAAAATGAGTCGTCTTATTCACACGTTCCGACAGATTTAGGTCAAACTTTTTTTTTTGAATTTTCAAATATAAAAATTCGATTGCCTCTTTTTATTTCTTTCCCATGTTATTGCTATTATTTAAAAATAAAAAATTATTATAAAAGATAATTTAATATTGAAAACAAAAAGTGATTGCTATTGGGTACCAGAGAAGAGAAGGGACATTAAATATACGACGTATACAAAGTGAAGGTGGTGATGACGTAAGTTGCTAATTTTTTTTAGTTGCATTGCTACAGTTGCTCTTTCTACACTTTCATATCCGCCAGGATCATCTGTTTAGATACGTAATAGTAAACAATAAAAAAAAAATACATAAATTTACATGATGTTCATATTATTCTAACACATACGTTTATAGTTATCCATATAAATTTTTTTTTTTTCCATGTGCTTATTATTAATTTCATAATAAATAACAACAATAATTAAATAAGACGAGAATTTAAGTACAAAACGGACAAATAAACAACGCATGCGTAGATGCTCAGTTACTGGGCGACGGCCGTCAAGGACGTTCATTCGTACCTCAGTGAGGCGTGTCGACGTTTGCTACTACCAATGATACGTACAACATTTTATCCGGCCTCAAACGTCCTTGCAAATAACCATATTTATTAATATGTCATAATCGTTAACATAAGTTAACTAAAAAATTTAATTACTTACTGTTCAATAAATCTGATAAAATCCTATGTGATTCACATATTTTGTTTGTGAGTCTAATTGTGGATCGAATTGTAAACAAAATAGTTTTATCAGTATATATGATAGCAATACATATCATATATGTATTATATGGATCAGATATACTTCTTATTATAGCCAGTAACAATTTTACATAAGTAACGATAACAAATATAGAGTCTATATATGTAATTATGATGAAAAACGCCCGGCTCGAAGGACCAAAAACTGTATAATTCCATATGTTTCGTATAAAAATATTTAAGGTCGCTTCCTTTTAGTCATTTAGAACATCGAGAGCACTTTCGATAAAATTAAAAAATTATAAACTTTTATGATAAAAAATTCCAGTGAAATAAATTTATCAAACAAATATCATCTAATCCTCATAATCCACCGTGCAGACATCAATTAAAAAATCACTAATTTTATCACTCGGCTATTTATAAGGCATCACCTCATCATTTCTATGCGTTATCAATAAATATATATTTATTGATCTATAATATTCCACTTAGTAATTATTTTAAAACTTTGCAAGTTTTTTTTATTGTTTATCTCAATCTAATAATTATACTCATAATAAACATAAATTATCACAGAAACATTATTTATAAACTTAATTTGAAAAACAATTTTTTAAGATAAATTTACACTTGACTAGTTCTCATAATAACTGTGTTAAAGACCAGTCTGTTGTCTAGTATATAATATTAAATTGGAGTTAAAGAAAGGTAAAGTTAAAGGTAAGCTAAAGTAATCGCATTGTGAGTTACCGTTTACGTTCTCTTTGTTTCTTCAATTTATATATACATATATATTTATACGTATACTTTATGTTACACAACACAAAGTATAGATAAATATTTATAAACAACGCAATATAGATATATAGATATATAAATATATAAATATACAATACCATGGAATCCTAACAAAGAGAGCCGCAGGTTGTACCGGCAATTTATGAAAACCCGCTCACCATACCTAGTGAAGTAAGTACAGGTACAAGTACAGGTAAAATACACTCTACACTTACGTACACCAATGTATAACAAATATATATATAGTAATAATATATATTAAGAGTTGGGATAGGAGCCTTTTACTTCAGTTCGGCCTCTACTCAGAAAACTCGAGGCAAGGGGCATGTATGTATATCAAGGCCATCAAGTTATCGATCAAAGTTGCGAATGTGCGAAAGGTAATTTCGATCAAGTGTTCCTTTCTTTTTCTCTTACCAATTTTTTTTTATCTTTTTACCTTAGTAACTTATTAATATAAATTATCCAATAACGTTTTTTTATATTAGCTGTTAATTTATGTTCTATCAATTGTCTCTTTTATCAATAGAAATTAATAATTAACGATATAATTATTTCTTTATAATTCATTAGTAATAATGAATTGGTGTGAAAAAATTATCTAACGACGTCACTACCTTTAATTGAACGTTAATGTTCTAGTTAATTAGAAAAAAAATTTATAATTGGTCTTTGTTTTTAGATACTCATATTCTAAAAAATGTTTTATTTCTTTTGTGAAGAATAGTATCACATGTTTATAGATAAAATAATATTTCATTAAATGTTTACAGGTTGAATAGAACGTTACATAAATCACGTATGTGAGTTATGAAATTTGTGAGTTAATAAATGGAAATCCGTGATATTTTGATAAACTTTATGTTTCGAGCTTGTGGCTATAAAGATTTAAATGACCCATTAAAATATACAATAATTCATTTTAAATTGTATTTTAGCGATTCGATAATTGTCCCATGCACGTACTGGCTGTTGGTAGCATTTGCCTAAGGCTCGAGCGACCAACTTGTCACTATTACAGTAAACTACTTAAATTAAAAAAACAAAAACTGTTCTCTTAAATTTGAAATAGTGAAAATAGTGACTATTCACTGTTTACTAGTGAAAAGTACGTCACTAATTTAAATAGTGGTATACTTTTCACTGGCAGTAAGTGACTATTCACTGCCAAATAGTGATTGCCTGATTTTCATTAATTCGTTTTTAGAGAGGATTTTTATTTTTTTTTTACACGGCCCAAATTACCCTTATTATTAATTAAAAATTAAAATTTCTTTTACCTTAAGTATGTTTTTAATTTAATGACTTACAAAGTAACAAAAACAAGTTTTCTTAAGTATAATTGCAATTAAGATTATATCTTGTGAGAAAAAATACAATTAAAAAATTATTATCATTATTATTATTTTTTTTTGTAATAAAAAAATGAAATAAAGACAAAATTAAAAAAAAAAAATGATTTTTTGAGTATCATATAAAAGTTTAAGAAATTTTTTCAAAGGGCTGGTATTGCGATCAAGGACAACTTGAAAATATGTAAGCAAATTTTCAAGGTCCAGTAATATTACCCCTTTTTTGTTGTAATTATTATTGTTCCATGCTAAGGTATATATATATATATATTTCAGCTTTTATGTTGTAATAAAAAAAATAAAAATAATTGAAGATAAATAAAGTAAAGTTTAAAAATAAAAATAAAGTTGTTGTTTTGTCGATCTACACGTAGTTGGATGAGTAGTTGTCATATATATCAGTGTTAATGTGTTAACAATATGTTTGTGCGTCCATGAAGATTGATAGCAGACTTAAGTGTGTATTAAGATACTTATTTATCGGTGAGCTTAAAGATCTTGTTTACCGATAAAGTCGATCTAAAATTTTATTTTTTTAATTAAAGAATAAAAACAATAGAATTTTTAGTTGCGCAAAGAATAATTATATGATAAAAAAAATTTATGCTATTATTTTAAATAAATTTTTGCAATTTAAGTGTCGAAATAATGACACTGAGATAATTGAACGCAATCTGAGCCGATGTCTTTAGAATGCATCGATATTTTTCAATCACTATATAACCCGTTATTTAAATACTAATTTATAGCGCACTTATTTTTATGAATATTGCAAATATATATATATATATATATATATATATATATATATATATATATATATTTTACTTTACTATGTTTGAAGTGTGGCCGTAATGAACTACTTTGATGTCGGTCGTTTATTTTCAATAAAAGTTTTATCTTTGAAAATATTTATTTTTCATATTTTTTTTTTTTGGAAGCTTGTATGAAAAAAAAATCATAATTATATAATATATTCTACAAGCGTAAAATAAAATTAAAAATGAAACTTTTCAGTCAGTAAACTTTTAAAAACATAAATATAATTAGTTACAAAAGTTATTTTAATTCTTCCGAGTAACAATTAAACAAACAGAAGAGTAATTAAAATAGATATTGTCATTTAAATAAACAATATTCCACAAACAAATTAATTATTCATGGATAATAATAGAATTAAACATTTACTGGCAGGTACAAAGTTTACTATGGTCTTGTAAACTTCATCAATCAATACTACAGTTGAATAAATATATATTTGTATACAGCCACAATAATTCAATATAATAGATAATAGATGCGAGCTTTTGTGCGTTTTCTCTCTAGTATACAATACACCTGTTGCGAATGACATTCTCCGTTATCAATAACTGACATACCGTAACATTGAAACAGGAATAATATTAAAGAAAAAAAAAAAAAGTTTTTCCTCTTACAATTAAAATTAAAATTTTTTATATTCTTTTAACTTTGATCCGAGATAAGTGATGACATTTTTGTTGAACCCGAAATATCAATTTTTAAAAATTTAATTTCTTACAAAAAAAGAAGTTTTTAGTGACTTTTATGTAAATTTTTAATTTTAACAAATCCATGAAAATTTTTTTTTAATTATAGAAGTTAATGATAAAATTTTTAAATCTATATTTATGTGAAATAACATAAATGATTACTAATAAAATAGAGTTATCACGTACACTAGCTGTCCATGACCCTGACATCGTGATAATGTTTTGTGACGAGCAAAGAAACCTCATCGAGTTGCTGACGATCATATATTTATATATGTAGATATATATCATGCATATCTATATGTCTATTTAAATAATAAATATATGCTGATACAAATAACTAACCTTATCTATTACTTTTTTTTGACTTTAAATAATTTTGACGTTGATGAATCGAAAACAGAAATTTCCTGGGGTTAAAAAAATTTTTCTTAAAAAGTAAGAATAACTTTTTTGGGTCAAAAATAAATTTCTTTTGCTCTGAGAAGTTTTTCTCGCCTCTAAAAGATTTTTGTATTCAATTCATAATGAAAAATTTTTCTTGCACCAAGAAATTTTTTTTTTCAGTATATATATATACATATAAATAGTTTAGAAAGAAAATAGTTAAAGAGAAGGAGAGAGAGAGAGTTTAAGAATAAAGCACGCGTGACTCAAGTGTCGTGTGTGCATATTTAAACTGTGCGCCAGTCACGTGGCAGCCAATGAATCCGTCTCTTATTTATTCCAACTTGAACCGCTTCCAAATTGTTCAAGTCGACGGATTGTAAATAATTATAGAACAAACTTTTAAAATTACATAAAACAAAAATGAGTCAATAGCTTCGGAATGTCTGTCATGTCTGCAACCAACTTCATTTTTCGGATAAAATTTCATATTTTTATAATTTTAGATCATAGGTCATTGAAGTTTTTTTTTTCTTCAGAATTGATGATTGGAATGAAATTAAAATTATTTAAAAAAAGTAAAAAATGACAAGTTTATTTAGGATCTAAGTAACTTTGTTTAATATAAATAATATTTACTTGGGTTTAAACTGTAAACTCTTGTTTTATCGTAGTTTTATACCAACTTTACTAAGTAAATAAGAAAGAAAAAAAATCCAAATAAACGTGAATGAAATGGTAAATAGACAAATTGTAAAATGAATGACATTGGATATATTGTAAATAATATGTATAGTTTTCAAAAAAGTTTAGATTTAGACAAAAGTAAAGTGTTTATATAAGATTTATGAAATCTTTTATTAAATCAACAAATTAGTGAGATACTTAAAAATGATAAAAATATAAAACGAGTCATGTTTTGTAACTGTATGTAATTTATTTTGTGAGAAAATAACTACTCTATATCGCTTCCGCTGGACAGTTTTATTTAACTATTAACTCTTAACTCTCTTGTCTCTTTTTATATCGGACTCCAGTTCAACCAGTTGTGATTTAAATTAAGCAACATGATTGCTGAGCATAAAATTGTGCAAAGTAATGACAAATAATTCGCGTCAAACTTCGAAATTTGAGACATTTTTTAACTTTTTTGAAATTGAAAAAAATAAATTCTTACGATATTCGAACTGTTTGAATTTTTATATCGACCAAACATTTTTTATACTCGTCAATGTGGCGGGAATTTTTTTTTTAATTACAAACCAACGGGACAAAATACTGTTTCAACTCTTTAATAAAAAAAATGTATTTATAGAAAACGATTGTTATTAATTTAATTGTGTACATAAAGTGTATCAGTTATAAAAATCATAGCCAGTGACGACAGGATTTTTTACACTAATTGCAGAATAATTGGTATCGTAATAAAGCTGTACGAGATTGTTAACATTTCAAAATAATAGCTTATGAATTTATGGATTAATCAACGAAGGATGTATGAACACTGAGAATTTAGAGAAAGTTTATAATTCAATTAATCAATTTTATTTTTTAATTAATAACATTTTTTGTTTTGTAACCTGTTATTTTTTTTCTAATTAACCTAATATTTATTTTCCAGTAATAAAATGTAAGCTCATTGTTTTTTGTCATAAAAAAAAACACTTTAAAAACATATTTTTTTTTATTTCATTATTTTTAATTGGCTTTTAATTGGATCAATATTTCTTTCAAATTTCGACATTTGAAACTTAAACAAAGATACAAAAATTTCATAATCAATCATCTATTTCATTTAAAAATATTGAGTATTCTATTGCGCAGAAATGAAAATTAATAAAAAAATTTGTTGCAGATATAAATTTAGTCTCATCAATGCATTGTCATGTCATACATTTATTACCTCCTCTCCCTGATTGCACTGCGATAATTTATTATTATTGTCTTTCATATTATTGTTCATTGAAAAATAACAATAAAAATGAATCTGGTTGGTAGCAGAAATAATCTTACACGAGCATCAGTCATCAGTTCATAACAAAAATCTATTAAACTAAAACAAATTCTGTACTTCCGTAATTATCAACAATGTTCTGCGAAAATAGTAATTATAACTTTATCATAGATATTATCTATTGAAGAGATTAGCATCCCCCGTGGCACCAATCTAGTTACATGTCGCAAATAAAAATTTATTTATATAACAGATTAAAGGGAATTATTGTAAAACGACAATACGTTGAGGTTCTATTCCCGAAGGAATCCTTGGTAGAGATAAAAAAAACATAAAAATATAAATTGTATACAAGACCATGAGATAAACCTTGGCCCATTAAAGTTTGCCTGGTTTGGCTCTTGTTAAATAGCTTTTTCATTGCTATGGTTACTATTTAACTTTTTAAATCTTCGATCTTTTAATTTCGTACTAAACTTTTTATTATTTAAACTGCTTAAACGATATTTTATTTCATTTTATTGCGGGCTTATTTTAATTACTTTTAATCAAGAGTTCAATAAATAATAATTACAGATGTTTCTATTTGCCATTTACTTTATTCTCGCCTACGTAATTGTATTCTGTGTAATGTTGCGTATGAGTAAGTGCATATGTAAATATAAATATATATAGAGAGCATAGTGTATTAAATAGTGTAAATATATTGAGTACAATATGACGCGATCGGCAAAGCAATTGAACCCACTAAATATCATTTAGTTGTAATATTCCCAGTTGGTGAGAAATGATGCGTAGGAGATAAGAGGTATAAGTAAATGTACTATATGTTACCATGGAAACCAGACGACCTAGATTCACTGTTATATATACATCGGTTACTTATTACTTGCACCCAATTTTTTCGATATTATATACAGAAAAAAAAAATCGGTCTATCGGTTAACCCTGCGGGCCAGCCCCAAAACTTCCCGCTGTTTTCGAGCTCAAAGAGCTCGATAATACTTTTGTATGCCATTGTTTTGTAAAAAACCATTTTTGAGCATTTATTTCTCTCGATATCTTGCGAACGAATTAACCGATTTTGATGGTTGAGGCGACAATCGACGTGTTTTATTAAGTTCTAAGACTGATCAAATTTTGAAATTGATTTATCGAGTCGTTTTTGAGAAATTTCAAAAAAACAAAATTTTTTTTTGAATTCTTTCGTCAACGGTTTCTCTTGAACGAATCAACCGATTTTGATGGTTGAGGTGGCATTCGACGCGGCTTATAAAGTTTTAGAGCTGATTAGATTTTGGAATCAATCCATCCAGCACAATAAAAGTTATCCAAATAAAACATTTTTGAAAAAATTTTATTTTTGAAATATCTACGAACGCACCCTACCGATTAAGCTCAAATTTTTACAGCTTCAAGATATTAACAAGCCGCGTCGAATGACACCTCAAAGATCAAAATCAGTTCATCCGTTCAAGAGTTATGAATATTCACATACATACATACGTACGTACGTACACACATACATACACTCGGGCATCATCTTGAAATTAGTCAGGATAGCTTCCTAGAATCTCAAAACGTCAAAATCTGATAGAAATTCGGTTTTTGCAAATCGGACCGAAACCAATAACTTCCCGAATTTTTGAAAATTTACAATTTTCTTAGCGGGAAGTTAAAAAATGATCAATTTTTTTCTATAAGTAAATAAATAAATAAAATTTTTTATTAGACCGATGCCTTTTTACAGTTTCTGTAACCGATTGCGGTATATTTCCAGAGTAAACCCGGAGTGAATGTGAAGTGGATAATTTTTAATTTATTCAATCTCCTCCTAGAGAAATTAAAACTCCGGATAGAAGTCAATTCGAATTTAAATAAAATCCCGCGGTTTTTTTTTTTCAGTTAAGATTTTAAAATTAAATAGTTAAATTATACAATAATTTTTTTTTCGCAATTCATGGAAAAAAAAAACTGTTTTCGTGATACGAAATGTTGATTTGCATATAGCTTATCTAATATGTATGAATAAAAATTAAATCACTGGCTAATACATTTGCAACACTGTATAAAGTATATTGTATCAATATATATAATTATAATGAGAGCAGTAGTTATATTACATTAGAAACACGCAGATCAAACAACTTATTGGTATTGGATATATATAAGCCCGTATCACATTATTTCGTAACAAAGCGGGCGTAACCTGCCTCGAAAGTAGTTCTGACCACTGAGATAACTACAAATAGATGTGGTTTTTGTGTATGACTGATTTTTTTATTTTATCAAACAATAAGTTTTTATATTAAGTTTATTATTGTTATTCAACTGAACAATTTTAAATTTACAAGGTTATTTAATCAAAAAATAATAATAATATTTATAACGAACCAATTGCACTTGACTATTTTTTTTTATCAGCTAATCCGTTATCGGACAATGTCAATGACGGGAACGTTTTAATAATTAATGTACGCACGTCATCGGATGTCTGTTCATCGCATTTTAGCAAGAAAATAACCGATAGCTTTAAGTGAAATTCATCAACTTTTTTTTTTTATTTTTTTCGCAAAAATAAATTTTATTAATAAACTTAAATTGGTCAGTTCTTTTTTTAAATATTCAATCGTTAATTACAAATATTGGAATTTGCATTAAAAATTATTTATTAGTATTATAGACACATTTAGTACCGATTTAAATATTCGCACTTTCACTATGACTTTTTATTATTTTTATATTGCGTATAAATTATTATCATTTTTTTTTTATGATTTTGATTTTCAATTTAATTGCAAATCAACTTTGTTTTTTTTGAAAAAAAAAAATTTGTTAATTTTTATATCCTATTTTACGCCGTCTTACATATTTATGTTTATATAAATATACTGACTATAATAACTAGTTGTCAATATAATAATAATTATTTAAATAAAAATATATAATTTAGTAGTAGACAAGTCTTATATTCCAATTTATTATTATAATTAGAACGGAGTTTATATGAAACGAGAATTATATAGATAAATACTGTCATTTACGCCTACAACTATCTATATACGTACGTAACAATTATTCAGCTCTTTTATTTTTTAAGTATATATATATCACCAATGTTATAGTTATTATTTAAATGAACTTTCAACGAGAAAAACAAGTTAGTGATTTTAAAAGTTATCATATATTCAATTTTTTTATTATAAATACTTGATTAAACAAATATGTTTGTATTTTCTAAAAGTTAAAAGATTATTCTTATATTTACATTTACCTGAAGCACGAATTCAATTTGTCAGGTTTAAAATGTTTTTATCTTATTGTCATTGTCAGAAAACTTATTTTAGTTATTTAAATTACTCCTGACAGATGTATCTTAAAAATCAGTCAAAAGGTCAATTAAATTATTTAATATTTTCAATTGTCTCATATAAATGTATATACATATATTTAGTTTTTGGCATGACTACTTCTCTTGGCAAAACTCGATTACTTAAATTACAATTTGGCTTAATAATGTTTTATATTTTTATTTAATGTAATATTTTATTAATTGAGTTGACTACTCTGATTTATGAAATGCCGAAGTATATATATTTCTATATCATATCAAATAGGTAAATTTTATTTTTAATTAATTAAATACTTTATAAATATATTCTAAATTATTGACTTTTTATTTCTGTTGAATAATTTCAAACAGAAAATATGATAAGGAATGTGATCAAATATATATATATTTGAATGAATAAATAAATATTACCGCAAGATCAAAAAAAAATTTTAAAAAAGTCTAAAAATAAAAATTTATTTTTATTGTCTTGATATCTTGAATATTTATTTATATTATTTTATTTACTACTATTATAATTGTTTACTTGAACAATATTATGCAAAACAATTTAAATTTACATAAATATTTTAGACTTACTATCTATGGTTGTTTATTGAAATTTATTGACAGATTATAATATTTATTTAGTCTTTAAAAATAAAATAATTAAGCCTGTTTTCTTGATTTATTATTTTTGTCATTAATAATAAATTCATTATTTATTTCAGATAAGTGTGATGAAATTGTTCACGAAAACACTCAAGTGATTAATATTCAACTTTTCCATATTTATATATTTTTATAATAAAATATTATTCCGTAAATTTAAAACAAGCCGGTGATTTAAATAAAAAATTTTCTTCACTTTGAGTTTAAATATAATCAGATAAATATTATTTAAATATAAAATTCGGTCGTTTTTTGAACTCTGCGATAATTCAAAATGTTATCGGCTTTTAAACAAACAAGCACTTTTAACTGTGATAATCGATAACTCATGACCAAATGTGTTCGTGTATCTTTCAGTGTAATTTTTAACATCCAAAATATTCTCTGATAAAAAATTATATGTAATTTAAAATAAAACTTTACATAACATGATATTTAAAATTATAAATAAATCACTTGTCAAAATATAAATAATTATCAATCAATAATAACAATATTAATTAAGCTTATCAAATCGGTTTATTGTAATATTAATGTCTAAGCCGTGAATGAAAAAAAAACAGGCTCAGATCTTAATGATAAATAATAAATGTATTATTTTAAAAATTATCGCGATACTTTATGTAGTGTAGTAAGTTATCGGTTCACCGAGCACGTGTGAATAAAATTGCGTAAAAGGTTTTAAGATAAACGTCACTACTCGGTTCAATGATCAATTTGTCAACATAACGAGCTATGCTAAATAGTACTACCCTGTACTTTTTCTATCCTTACTTATATATTCATGCATGACATTATATATTAAAGCCACGAGTAACTTTTACATTTAAATCAATTCGCGGAAATTTAATTATTATTTTTATTAAATACCTCTACATAAAACCCTTCAGTATAATAATAATTTTAAATCTTCCCGGGTCAAAAATAAAACTTGATTCAGGCTCGCTTCGCCTTATTTTCTTTTGAAGTAATCGATTTGCCGACGATTTTTTGAGATCTCGACTTTTTCGACTTAAATTTAATTTTTTTAAACTTTTTGAACTTTTTTAATCTTAGTTTCAACTTATTCGTCTTTACTTTGAGCACAATAGTCATTCAAATTACTTTTGACCTGCTAAACCAAGTCGAAAAAAGTCATTTATTATGATCCTGAAGTTAGCAGACAATTGAAAATTTTTAGGTTTTTTTTTTAACAATTAAATTTGAAGAAAAAAAAAAATTAAAAATATGCACATGTAGAAAATTTCAAAGACTACAAGTGCAATTTTTTTAAATATTTTTTTTTTATAATTTACTGACTAAAAAAAAGTCCAAAAATTATTAGATGTCGGCTAACTTCAGTATCATCATTTATTCGCCTTACTTTCGTCTTAATATATAAAAATTATTTCACCTTAGTTCCGACTTTTTCGACTTATAATTTAAGTCGAATAAGTCAGTTTCGACTTGATTTAAACTTTTTCGCCTTACATTTTAAGTCGAATAAGTCTAGAGCAAGTGAATTTCGACTTGATTTAAACTTTTTCGTCTTAAATCGTGACTAAGTCAGCCAGTTAAGTCTAAACCAAGGCAATACCTTAATATATTTCATGCCTCCGTAAAAAAAGTCAAGTTTGTCTTGTGAAAAACGGCTCAAAATTTCGACTTAGTAAACCAAGTCTAAATTAAGTTTTATTTTTGACCCGGGTTATTTTTAAAACTAAATGTATAAAAATAAATAATCTTTTAAATAAAATGGCAATAGATCAATTGGTTTCGTCTTTATATCAATTAATCTCAATAATATATTGCAATTTAAGTTGTCGTCCTATAAAATAGTATAATCTATCAACTTCATACGAGTTTACAATTCATTATTTATAATTAAATTAAACTGATAGATCAACTGTTTTATTTATCACCAAATTTAGGCAATACAACTTCAAATAAAAAAAAAAAAAAAAAAAACGTTAGATAAATAAATCACATGTGAAAAAAAATAAAACATTCCACTCTTATAATTCAAAAATTGTATTAATTATTATTTTTATCATTACATATATGTCTGGAGATAATTATACGACAGTTGCTTAGAAATGAAACGATTTAGAAAGTCTATAATATTTTTCTAATAACTTGCGGCGCTGTCGTAATTAAAAAAAAATTACGATAGTCTTTTGAATAAAGAAAAATATTTATACATATAGATATTAATAATTAATGATAATGAGGTAATGAGCTACTGAATTTATAAAATTAAGTAATCGTTAATATATTTTATAATAAATAAAAAATATTTAATTATTTTGTATAAATTAAGTGATAATTAATTGTAATAAAAATCAATTTTGTTATAATGAATTTGATCTTTAAAAAAAAAAAATTAATATTGATACGATATTTAAATTCACTTTCATCGTTATTTATTACTGTCAACAATTTGAATTTCCGAATTTTTTTTTTTAAACTGAAATTCATGTTTGGAAAAACTTTCCCATAATTTATTAGTATTATTTTCATATTTATACTATTTTTCTGATTACGATCACTTAATTGGTTGTTTACATGAATTATTAATCAATTAATCAATGCCGTTGTACTTTTTATTTATACAGCGATGATAAAAATCTTAAATCACAGGGCCATGGTTCTAATCGAGTTTAAAAAACTAAAAACAAATTTGTTTATATAAATTAATATAAGATTAAGTTGCAACATAAACCTTCGAATTAATTGATCTCACTCTTTATCGTCCGGTGGCTTGTCATAAAAAATTAATCGCTCACAATTAATTTACAAGAGATCACCTTGAAAATAAAATAATAATATTTTAGCCCATTTCCGTCTTTTTAAATCAGTTGTCAATTTTCAATGCTCGAAATAAATTATTTTTTATGTCACAGATTTAGAGAAAAAAAATATATATAAAACATTAAATTAAAATAACAAAATAAAATTTCAAGCAAACTTTAGTATTCCCATGACCTTGTGTTGTAAATTGAAACGTTACCAGACTCCAGAGGATTCGGTCAAGGTTTCAATTTCAGTTTGCAATGCAACAAGTTTTTAATAAAATATTTTATTTTATCTCTTTCTAACCCTTTTACTTTATTCGTTCAAACGAAGTTTCATTTTATTTTACAAAATTAATCACATAAATTAGCCATCATGATCATATATCATATATAAGTTGATTTCTGTTAGTCTGGACGGAAAAACATAAATTTAAAAATTTCTATATTCCTGTAATTATATTTTGGTAATTTGTATGAATGTTTCTATTTATAAAAAATCGCGGAATGATTTTTAACGAATATTACATTTATTATTTAAGTAAATATATAGAGGGTGAATTTATATTCGCGTAGGAGCAGAGATAGACGTCCTACGCACGCAGATTATCTTCAATGTACCATAGAGTAATCAATACTGACGCAAATTATTATGGAAAGTTATTAATTCATTATTACTTTAAATTATAATTTTATAAATTATTTATATTTTATAATAATTATTATTCCACTCACGTGAAATCGATGGATTATTTTTTTTTCACGACATATTTTGTTTAAAAAATTTTTATTTGATAACTTAGATTTTTAATGCGCGCTCGTGATTAGAATAGTTGATTTTTTGTTATAAAAAAGACTAAATTTATTTTTTATTACATATGAATGAAAAATTTTATTTTGCACTGAAAAACGAACCAAGAAAATATCAACTTTTTTGTTTTTGGGCCATAGCTTTTACCTGTAAAAAATTTCATCGCAAATTGCTTTTGAAAGTTGAAAGTTCGGTTACAAGAAAAGGAGGTTAGCCCTGTAAGGTTTTTTCTCATCATTACAATATCACTTTCAAGAAGATTGATTTATTATTAAAACGAGAACAAGTCAAGAAAAAAATTTTCTTAATTCAACAAAAGAATAATTGCAGTTACGTTTCTTTTTTTGAATCCCCTGTTTCTATGCTGGTACTGAATTTAGAAAAAAAAGGTTGAAATACGATAAATTGCAGTAAAATCTAGTATGTGTCGTAAAGTACAGCGTTGCACTGCGACTTACGACAAATTTTGATAAAATTACGGAAAACGTCTCCATTACGGTGAATTTCGGTCATTCGGATAGAAAAAAAAAAAATACCCGAATAAAATTGAATTCAGTGCACGGAAAAAAAAAAACTTTAAAAATTACTATTTGAAATTATAACCCGGAACTCGGTTGTCAATATGGGGAATTTTAACATTCAAATAGTAAATTTTATAATACGTGTCGTCTATTTTCTAAGTATCAGTTACGATTTTTAAAGTTCAAATAGTAATTTTTCTTACATAGACAATAAATTTTTATACTTATCCTGTAATTATTCACGTTTGAATCATAAACGAAAAAATTACTATTTAGAATGATGGTATTTACTGATCACTTTATCATTATATTACTTGTCATTCTCAATTTATATAGTTCATTTTTTTCCATGTGGCGTTTCTAAATAATTTATTGTTAAAAGCAGCCTTCGAAAAAATTATATGATAGTAAACTATAAGACGGTAGTAATAATTATTTTAAAAAAATAAAAATAAAAAGACATTATCTATAATTAAAGATAAAGTAAACTGTTAAATAACCACATTCCTTAATTTACCTTATTAGCGAACTCGATATCACTATCGTTAATCACTTGTGTGTTAAATTATCATGCTAATTATAAACGAATATCGTTTTTTTTTTTTAAATAAAACTTATATCTGCATATGATTTTAGTTTACTCCCCTATGAAAAAAAAAAAAAAAAACTGCCGAAGCCATTTGCAACAAAGTAATATTTTTTTTCGCAACAATGATTCTATAACAGAAAATAAATTAGATAACCAAGGTCATGACTCTTGATAACAGCATACATCTGTTAGTTATCGGTAGCTTATCAATAATGTAATGTAAGAAATAAAAAACAAGTAATAACTAATTTTTCCATTAGTCAGCTTAGATGTAATTTAATGTCAACATGTAATTGTTCAAATGTATAAATTATTACCGCTAATAAATAATGGATGTATTTTTACATGATACAATAGACGTACGGTTACATAATATTTATTGATAGCATAATTTCTTACCTGCATAAGCTGAATCATTCCAATGGCTCGGGAATCGGTTTCATTATTTGACCAAGACGGAGATAGAGGAAGAGATGCCGCCGAAGAAGATGGAACACTTGAGATCGAAGATGATGAAGAAGAAGAAGGAGAAGAAATAAATGAGCTCGACAATATATCTTCTTTAATGACGTTTAACACCTTCGACGTTTTTTTAACCTCTTGTAAATTTCCGTAAACATTTTCCTTATCAACCGGTTTTTTATTTTCCATTTTTATTATTTTATCTATTGATTTATAAATAAATATAAACAAAATATTTCCACGGCACTAGATCACTTGAAAATATTTTTAAACACAAAATTTATCAAATTTATGATGAACAAATACTACTTGAGAAGTATAGTAGTCAAAGTAACTCGATAAAATGTAATGAAGCGCTAAATACTTGAAAGAATTCACTAGACTTTATTTCATTTTTTTTTATTTATTTATTTATTTTTTTTATTTTATCCCCCACTTGGAAATACTCGATCTCTCTTTCTTCTTCTTGGTCTTATACATTACACGTAATGTGCATGTGGAGTTATCTTTAGCAGGACACAGAAGACGACTCGTGTACATGTGATGTGACGTTAATGTCCTCTCTAAGTGGGGGATAGACAATACGTACAATTAGATAATAAGTATGTGTTTGCGTATTCATTTAGCGCAAGCGCGAAAAATACCGTCATCGTGGGTTCTTTTTTTCAAATTTTATTTTTATTTTCATAAGTATTTGCAGAGTTAACCGATTAAAACGGCTGCATGTCATGCGAATGCTAGTGTTGGTCTACTGATGCTGCTGCTGTGGATTTAAAGACGGAGATAATTATATTGTTATAAATAGACAGTCATGTTTAAATAGAATAAAAGATTTTATGATGGTGAAGTAGGATCATTTTGCTGGGAGATTAACAAAAATTATATATACGTATTTTTTTTAAGTTAATTAAAATTTTACCTCATAATCAGCAATTTTTTATTTCAGTACATAAAAAATTAATTAGCAGTAGTTCGGCTGAAATTTATTTCACTCAAAATATTAAAATTTATTGCATTAAAATCCGTCTTGAATTTTTTAATAATATTTTTATTAAAAAAAAAAAAAAAGTGACTGTAACTTTTAAATTATTGAGTTTACGTAATTTTTTATTGAACACAAAGTTGTAGAAAATTAAATTTCCTAAAACTTTTGTCTCGACAAAAAATTTCGTAAGCCAATAGTTTGAGAGATAAAGAAGTTTGAACTTCTAGATAACAATATTATTTTGTTAAACTGTTTGAGCGGCTGTAACTTTTAAATTAATGGCTTACGTTAATTTTTAATAAACAATAAATCTGTAGAAAATTTTTTTTTTCGCGGATCGTATATTTATATTTATTTAACATATGAAATATTGCTAATTAAATATATAATAAATGAATATAAAAGGTAATTATTTATTCGTTTTTATATTTAATGATATAATTAAATAATGATTATGTAAAGTGATGAAAAGTATAAAAATTTTTAATTTCACCTCTTGTCATATAAATAAATATTTAATTTATAAGCCAATAAATAATAAATTTAACAACTATTTCCGTTTGTTAATTGCTCAATTTTTAAGATCTCATAACTCATAAATGCGTATAGTAGATATTTTTTAAAAATGTATGTAAGCATGATAATTAACATATACGAAGGACGTTAATAATAATAATCGATAAGTAATTTTTAATTTGAATTAAACAGATGTAATAATGTTTAATTTTAATTACAAGTACTTCCCACATTTATTCCTATTTTTTTATTATAATTTTTGAATTTTTTTCATTTAGATTTTTAAATTATTAAATTTAAATAAATGATTTTTATTTAAACCTAATTTTGATTTTAAATTTAATTTAAAATCAAGATGAAGTTTTTTAGCTGCAGTAGAAAGAGAAGAAGAAGATCGAGAAGTAGAAGAAGAAGAAACAGCTAAAGAATCTATTTGCCGTTTAAAAACAATTATATACTCTAGAAAGTTATTTTTATCTTGTGACCCATCGCAAGTTGATCACTATGAAGTCCGAGGACAAAATTTTATTTTTACTCTTCCCGTATAATTCAATACTAATAAACTATTTATTAAATACAAATATATAAATAAATTTATCAATTTACTTATTATAATTATAATGATAATAAAAAATCAAAATTTGAATAGTCAATTTGTTTAGTAAAAAAAAATCTAAATATATTTAAGTAAACAAATTTATGCCCGCATTTTACTTCAAGTACATAACATTGATTTCAATAACCTGCATCATAAACATTTGAAGTTAAAAAAAAATATAAAAAAAACCTTGAAGTATTTTTTTCATTGATTTATATTTCAAATTTCGATCATTAATATACAGATGTATATTTATATTTTTTTTTGCTTGCGTATGAAATAATAAATATCGTTATTACGTAATATATCTATATATATATATAATGTACATTGTTATCTTTTTTATTTTCGTTTTACAACAGCTACTGTACAGCAATTACTTGAATACTTGGTAATACTACATAAAACTATAAATATTATTTATTTACAATAATATTTGACGTCCCATTTAATTTATACAGCTGATCAAATGTCATATATATTATGTCAGTTTTCATCCGATCACGTAAACTTTTATATATTGTTATTTATTACTCTTAATTAAATAAATATTTTCTGTTTGTTGTTAAATCTCTCACTTGAGTTAAACATTAACAATAAATATTTTTTTTAATGACATTAATTTTTTATAAATGTCAATGACTTAGTCTATATTTTTTTACACTGACAAAAAAAAAATACCTGGATACGGTCGTTGGTTTACTGATTCGCGGGTCGGTGGACTCGAACCCAGTTCTTCCGAAAAATCTTTTCGAGACCCGCCAGTTTTTAAAAGAAACTATTTTTATTATCAAAAAGTATATTTATAGTAGTATTTAATGATAACAAAATCTAATGATAATGGTTACTCTGTCGCAAATATAAGACATTTCACAATTGGCGGTCATTTGATGCCATTGAAAATACTGGGCAAGTCTCTGGGTACTGGATAATGCGTCACTTTAAACTGGTAGCATCGACGCCATATGTTACCTCCATACTATAGACATATATTTGTTTGGACATATATGTTCTCCGAAAAATAATTTTGTAATAAAATATAAAGATTCAAATTTATTATCACTATCATTAATTATTACTATTAAAATCAGCGAAATAAAAAATTAATAGTAAAAAAAAAAAGCATTTCATACAAACTCGTCGACCTTCGATATAGTTTATGCCATTGTAACTACCTCTCTCGTTCAGAGATAGTCGCATTTTATTTTACTCTTATAGATACCAGTCTCTCTTAATATAAATATATATATACATATATATCCACACTGCCAACTTTCACGTATCATAATACATAGAGAAAGAATGTGGTTTCCCTTTCAAATTACAAAATACTCTACTGAGAGTACTGACAACTGTCCTCGAGATTTGTAATTATTAATTTTTTTTTTTAACTTTTAAAATCAAAAATATATATTAAATAAATCTTTACTTAATTATATATTCAGGATATGTTTTTTTTAAATAAAAAAAAAAAACATATATATATTAATATACAAAATGCAAGATGATATTTAATGATAAATATGACAATCAATAAGATATTGAGTTATTGAATTTGAGTATGATTTATTTACATAGAAATGGCTAGTGTATGAAAAATTAGGCCATGGTCGGTGGATATAAGTAGTATATATATATAAAAATGTATAAAGCAGGATGAAGTGTAAGTTTCGTTACACTGCAGCGTACAGCGTACCGAGTGTCGAGTGGAGAGTAGATACTTTATTTAAGTATTCTCTTATATTATATGTATAGTTATATTTATTATTATTATGTTATATATATATATGGATATCCATGTATTGTACACGTGATTTTATAAGCCGCGGGCGATAATTCACCACTGAATAAAATAATATAATGTCAATTTGCGCACCATCAAAATACCTTGACCTTTCTGGATTCATTTAAATCTTACTGGCTATTTATTTACGACTTATTAGTATTTAGTTAACACTTTATTAGCTTTTAATGTGTTTTATATTTACTTTATTTATTTATAAATTAAGTGTTTAAGTAATTACATACTTTTTAATGAAATATTTTACTGTCATTTTTAAATCGAAAACTTTTCATATTTTTTTAAAAATCATTTTCAGAAATTAAGTGTTTTTTTTATCGCATCAAAACAACGCCATTTATCTGGTAGATAAAATGGTTCAAATATAAGAGGAAATGGAGTGTCCCAGCCTGTTACTCTTTGAATTGGTGCTTCGAGATTCAAAAAACAAGCTTCCTATATTGAAAAAAAAAAAAAAAAATTAATTACTATCGATTTAATTTTTTATGAATTGAATAAATACCTGAATGGTAGCAGAAACTTCACTACCAAATCCATTAGTCAGTGGTGCTTCGTGAGCAATAACAACTCGTCCAGTTTTTTTGACCGACTGAAAAAAAAGCAGAATGAAAATAATTGTAAAAATAAATAGTAAAATATGTAATAATGTTAAACTGTTTATTAATAATTATAAAATGTAAGTAACTGGTATTTACATTAGAAAAATTTTTACACTTAAATACAAGTGACTTTCGCGAGTGCACTTTGCATTAAAACGTCAAATATACAAAGTATATATCATTGATCATATATCTTAATGCATCGATAGCCAATCAAGTTGTATTATACCGTAAATGCTAATTTACAATCTGATTGTTGATTATACATTCAAGATTTATCTAACTATTGAGAAAATAAAGGTCGAAAAAAAATTGAATATTTACACTAATCAAGTTACATCCCAACTACATTTTCTCGAGAAATAAAAAATAATTATTTTTCATTCATACTTAAAACTGTCAATACTTAATATTTTAATAAATCCATCATTATCAATCACTGTCATTTATTAATTATTAATCACTTTTTACTTATTAATTACGAGGTGACTATTTTATAAAAGTATTAAATAAATATTTTAGTTACTTTGATGTAAATTAATATTGAAAATGTCATTAGGTGATGAATAAATTGTAAACGGGTTTGTAATTATTCTATTTATTGTGTCATTAAGTATTCAATTGAAAGAAATATTTTGTCACAACTTTCAACCATTCTAAGAATATGTCGTAAAATATTTCGATAAGACGATCAAGTTTTGGGACTGATCTGCAGGCTCGAAAGTTTTCTTTTACTAAATAATTTTTGTAGACTTAACTTTGATATCATATAGTTCATTACAGTCGACAACAAGTTGCAAAGTACCTAAGATATTATTTTTTCTTTAACGAATACATATTTGGTCTTGTTACCGTTCAATTGAGTGTTGGAAATAGAAACTAAATAGTTCGGATAATTTCCCAAAGTCGGAAAACTCGGAAGGATTCTTTCGGGGGTGCAAACAATTTTCGTCCTACGAGAACGGTTGATGACTTTTACTTATAATTGAATAACCACTCAGAATATCCACTTCCCAAGCCCTTCGAACCGAAGCTCGAAAGGTGAACGATCATCGATGACTGAGTTTCGGCTAAGAGCTAAAACTCAGTCTTCCTCACGCTCAGGGAAGAGGATTATTCCTCATCATCATGGCTGTATCGACTCAACTATAGAGTAGAGAGGATGTGAAGATATACTACAGAAATGATCCTGTGAAGTATGATCTTAATTGATTTCTCTCTTTCGATGGCTTTTAAGATCGATATGACAAGTATAGGACTAGGAAAAAAAATTTCCCGTTTTTGCCACCTAGCGGCCACTGCGGAACTACAATTCAGCAGATGTAAATCTGCACGTTTTGTCCCATGGTAATGTAAAGTTGAATGACAACCGGAGTATCATACAATTATTTTCAACCTTTTCAAAAATAAATTACAATAATAATAAAAAATAAATACCTTTGTGACGGTTTCAATATCCCAAGGGAGAATAGATATGAGATCAATGACTTCACAAGAAGCCCCGAGTTTCTCTTTAACAATGTCCGCAGTCTCTAGTAGTACATGCACTTGACTACCCCATCCAACTAAAGTTATTGAATCACCTGAAAGTATAAATCATTTGTCATAAATTTATTCCGATCAATCATCTATTGACAAATAAATCTATCAGATATCTAATTTAGTAAATTAGTTACTATAATTTTTTTTTTTTATGACATCAAATATGTTCTCTACCTTCACGTACTATTTCAGCTTTTCCAATCGGTATTTTAAAATCATTATTTGGTACGTCATCTACAGCAATACGATAGAGAGCCTTTGGTTCAAATATTAAACAAGGATCCGGCTCTTCAATACAACTCAGTAATAAACCTTTCGCTTGAATTGGTCCCCGAGGAACTACTATCTGTTATTATTAAGAAAAAAAAAAAAAAAAAAAAGTAATTAAATAAATCCGCAGTCTCTTAAAATAAATAATTAAACACTGGGGTTAATTAATGTTTAGATTAAATAAATTATTTGATAATTTGAATTATTTGTCATCTGTAATTTGTCAGTAATTAGCAATTTATCAGAACGAAGGTGAATAGACGGCAATCAACGTTCAAATTTCCGTTCTATAGGTACATTTAAATTACAGAGAATAATTCAGTTGGTAGTCGCCATCTGTTAATTGACTGGCTTACTTGTTTAAGTTAATAAAAATAATTTCATAGCAAAATTATAGACTGTTGGTATTAAATTTATCTATTTTTAATTTTACTTCAATTTTTTTTGCTAATAAATAAAATAAATAATTTACTAATCTGTCATTTATTTCGATAAAATATTAAGTAAAATTACTTTAAGACCAGGTGTGTGGGCAAAATATGCTTCTGGACTTTGTGAGTGATAGAGTGCACCATGTCCAACAGCTCCACAAGGCGCACGTACCGTTAATTTACCACAATCGAATGTATTACCGCTCCTGTAACGTACTTTAGCTGCCTCATTTACCAACTGTGAATATTTTAGAAAATTATAAACTTTAAATAAAAAATTAAAAAAAAAAAAAAAACTTTTTAAATAATTTACTTGATCAAATGCTGGAAAAATGTAATCAGCAAATTGAATTTCAGCGATTGCAGCAACTCCTTGATTAGCAAGTCCAATACCAAATCCAATAATTCCTTGTTCAGATAACGGAGTATTGAATACACGATTATTCCCAAATCGTTCTTTCAAACCAACTGTGCAACGAAATACGCCACCAAATGCAACATCTTCACCAAAAACGACTAATCGTAATAAAAATAAAATATAAATCATCTATTGCTGACAGAAAAATTTATTTAATTATTACTGACAAATAAATAAATTTATTAATTTACCTGAATTAGGATCTTTTTCTAGCGCAATAGCCAATGCTTCATTAATCGCTTGGTACATATTTATTTTTTTAGTTTCACCTAAAATTAAAATTATCATATTTATTAATAAATTAATTTATTTATTTATAATTAAAGTTTTTAATTACCTGTATAAGATTTTTTATCCGGTACAAATGAAAAGTGTAACGTGCGAACGTTTGCATTTTTAGATAAATAAAGTGAATTTTTTCGCAATGAATTTAATGAGCTCGTGTAATTACACGCGTACAACTTACTTAGAATCATCCTCATAAAATACTACTGCTTTACAAGCGCCCGGTTGATAACCGCGATAGTGTATGAATATATATGTATATTAATTATTTCTGTGTGTATTTTATAATCTGCGTTGAATGCGATAAAATATATTTTATATAAATTAACATATGGTGCGATTTAATACACCAACTCAGTGGCATTTAACCTCTTGAATAAATGGATTTTATTATATTATTATTTATTTTATTTATCTATTAAAAATATAATCCATGGGTCTGTCATGTGATGAAAATATAAAATTTATTGTATTAAATTAATTATGCTGCAATAATTATAAAAAATTTTTCAACTATGGGCAGAATATAAAAAAAAATTAATTTTTTTATTAATTTTTCCTTAACTGATCGATATAGAAATCAATAAACTGTATGCATTCCATTTTTAAATTCTAAGATCTGTTAAAAATTCATTCGAAAATCGGAACAAAGCCGCAAATTTTTTTTAAAATTATAAATTTTTATATAGAGTTTAAAATAAATTTATTTTCATGCAAATGATTTATAAAAAAAGTTTACTACTTATTCGTACAGGAGTAAAGGTTTAAAAAATGTATGATTACTCCCCTCCAGTATAAATAGCGTAGCCATGGCAACAATCGTAAACATGACACAAAACTAGCCCAGGTGATTGTGCTCTGACATTAAAGTATACAATAATAAATTTTTTTTATTGCATTCAGTGACTGCTCAACTAAATGTTGATATCGTGCGTTATTGTTATAATTTTTAATATTATTATTAGTATTATTATTATTATTATTATAACTGTTATTAAAAATTTAAAAAATGGTCCAAGTCGATTGGGACCGGATTCGTGCTGTCAAAGCGGTATCTTTGACAGACGACGAAATCGAAGATTTATTTCCAATGGTCATTGGATGTGATACTGAACAAGTTGATAATGTTAATAATTTACGCGCTCTTATTAAATTATCTCAAGAAATGTTACAATATAAAGATAATCAGGTATTCAAAAAAAAAATATAATTGTTGGGTTTTATTGGTCAGAAAAAATTTATTAATGATTTGGAAATTCAATTTAGGTGGAGTCATTAGTATTAGAATGTGATGAATTAAAAGAAAAATTATCAAATAATTTAACTCCTAAGAAAACTAAAAAAAGTAATTATTTATTTAATCATTACAAGTAATTTTATTTATATATATTTTTATTAAATCTTTTTTTCTGTAGATAATATTGTAGATAGTGATAGTATGTCGAAAATAAATGACATAACTCCAAATGATTATGAAGAAATTTTGAGAACCAAAAATGATAAAATCAAAATTTTGATGAATGAGCTGAAGGTAAATTTAAAAAATGAATTTTTATGGTTTAAATATTAAAATATTTTATATTTTGTGGCTGCTGTAGGAATTTGAAAAAGAGAATGAGGAATTGAAAGAAAAGTTAGGAAATTTGAAAGAAGAAATGGAGGACGCGATTGAAAGTATGAATGAAATGACAGAAGAGTTGAATGATTTGAATGGAAAATTAATTATTTATAAGGAAGAAGCAGCAAATTTGAAACAAGAAAAATTAGGTCTTTTGAATCAAATTGATGAAATGACGGCGCAGCAAATTGATCGTGACAAAATAATTGACGAATTTGGTGCTGCGATTGACGACCGTGTTTCCGAATGGAAAAAAATTTTAGACAATAAAGACGCCGAAATTTTACGATTGAAAGATCAATTGTCTCAGTCATTGATAAATCCTAGTGCGAATAGAAATGTCACATCCGAAATTGTTTATTTGAATGAAGAAATAGACAAACGTGATAAAATTATTGATGAATTGAAAGTGAAATTAGCTGAAGCTGCGGCAGAGATAAATGACAGCGCGAGTTTGATTGAGAAACTCAATAGTGATTTGAAGAAAATGGAAAAAAGCGGTAAGAGAAAAGAGCAGCGGGATTTATTGAAGAAAATTCAAGATGCCAATGAAAAAATTTCTATACTAAACTCAACGTTAAGCGAAACGGAAAATAATTTGATGGCAAAAAGCCAACAGCTGTGCGAAGTTTTGGATACTTTGAAAAAGTATCAGAATAAAGATCAAGGTTTGACTGAAACAATCAATCAAGTCAAAGAATTAAAAAAACAGTTGCTGGCTAAAAATAATCATATTCAGGATTTAGTTAACGTTATTAATAAATTAGAGGCATTAAATTCAAAACAAGAGATTCAAATTATTGCATTGAGGTATTTTATCAATTTTGGGCAATTTATTTATTTTTAAAATTAATGTATTCACTGATTTTATTGCAGGGAAAGATTAGGAATGTCAGATAGTGAAGAAATTTGTGTCGAAGGAATTGAATCGCGTTATCAAGAAGAAGCGCGAGTTAAAAATGAATTATTAAAACGTACTGAGTTACTCGAACAAGAAAATTTAGATTTAAAATCAGATGTAAGTTTTTTTAAAATTTTTATTTCATAACAAGCTTTAAAATTTTTTTTAGTTTTTTGTAAATTAATTTATTTTTATTTCGCATTAATTTTTAGATACGAACGTTAAAATATAAATTAAGTAAATTAAGTGATAAACCAATAATAAGTAGCCGTGATTCACCAGATAAACTAAAGCCAAATCAAGACAATACATCGACAATAAACTGGACAGACGAAGGATTCATATCCCTAAGGCGCAAGTCTGAGTTCGATGAGATCCAAGAAAATATGCGGTTTATTATCGAAGAGAATGAAGCGCTGAGAAAAGGAATGCACGAAATACTCGACAGTATTCACGATCAAGACGGTGAATTTACATAAATTTTAATGGTACTGTGCACTATTTTCAGATCTTTCTTCACAAACACTTGCTCTATTATTTTCATCAATTTTCTCCATCTGTCTTTTTTTTTTTTATTAAATAAGTGATGATTTAAATGTAAAAAAATTTAATTACTAATTAGGTAAGAGTTCAATTGAAATCCAGTCGGATATTTTGGAACGATTACTCGAAGCACTGGATGTTCGACATTTAGCTGGATGGTATCACCCAGCGATGAGGTTGCAAGAACGTCTTAATGTCATTCAAGGAAGCAATAATGAATTACGTTCACAATTAAAACAATTGAGGTAAAATAAATAACACAGAAAAAAGGATTTCTTAGTGCAAGAAATTTTTATTTGTCCCAAAAAAATTTTCACTTGCTTCAAGAAATTTTTTGAATTATAAATTGAAAACTTAAAATTTCTTGGAGCGAGAATAAATTTTTTTAGAGCAAGAAAAAATTTTTTGAACCGTGAAATTTTTTCTTGTTTCAAGAAAATTTTTGTTTTCAATTTATAATACAAAAAATTTCTCGCGCCAAGAAATCATTTTTTTCTGTGTAGGAGTTTGCTAAAAAGAATTTTTAAAATGAAATTATTTTTTTTTTATAGAAAAGAATTGCATAAAAAAGACAACATCTTAAAACGCGTTGCTCTAAAACAAGATTATAAAAATAGTGTTTCAAATTCAGAAGAGTCTGACGAAGACGTTAAATTATACGCAATGGAAATTGAAAAAATCCAAACGCGTTATGAAAATGATTATGACGAATGGCAAAAAGAAAAGGAAACCTTGAGAAAAGAAATTAGTGAGCTAACAGAATTGAAAGATAAATTTGAAAGTCAATTAGAAATTTTTGAAAATGATTTAAAAGTATTTGAGTCCAGTGAGGATGAAATAAAAAAAGCTTTTGCTGTTCGTACTAAAGAGTACACTGAGTTGATGACAACCCAAAAAATAACTTCACGGAAAATAAAATTACTCGAGTCTCTGCTCAATGACGAGTTGCAAAAAATTTATTTTGTTAAGAAAGAAACTATCGCTAGTGAAAGCGCTTATAAAAAAACTATCGCTGATTTAGAAAAAAATATAAAATTGTCGGAGCAGAAAATTCTTAAATTAGAGGATAATTTTTTGAACACTATCAGTATCAATGATTTTAATGAATTGAATAAAAAATACAGTCAACTTAATTTACGCTACCGTGTTTTGTACGAAATTCACTTGAGCGTAAATGAGAATAATAATTTTAAAAATGTTGAGAAAATAAATTCAGAATTGCAGGAGCAGTTGATTAGTTTGCAAAATTTATTGACAGAAAAAATAGATTCTGCGGAATTTAATAAAAAAAATGACAAGACCTTGAGTGAATTTGAAGAAGAAATTTCATACCTGCGTAATGAAAATAATAATTTACTAAAAAGTTTAGAAATTTCCCGAGATGAAGCGCAGAAACATTATTTGGTAAATTCATTAAAAATATTTGAAGTTGATGCTCTACGCCACCAAATTGTCGACCTGCAAGCTGTCAGTGAAGACAAAGAGACAATAGCACGCTTGGGATTCGAATTAAACACTTGCAAGGCCGCGGAAATGGAAACAAATCGCTACACATCAGAATTAGAACACGAGGTTGCGAAGACCAAAAAAGATTTGCAAGATTCGGAGAGAAAATATGCCGAGATTAAAACTCAGTTGGACGAATATCGAAATTATTGTGATAAAAAATCAAAAAATAATAAATTGATTATTGACTTTTTGAGGAATCAGTACTCGGGATCGACTTCTGTGACTTCGTTGCAACGTTACGACGATTTGGTGACTGAATTGAGGAAAAATCGGGCTGAAGTTGATGCCCAGCTTGCAGAAGCTAACGAAACTGTTGAAAAAGCAAAAATCCAGCAGGAAACTTTGACCAATAGGCTGGAGGTTGTTGAGAGATTGAAAGACATTTTGGAACAGCAGATCGGTAGTGCCAATGTCGATGGTATTATTAAGACGTTTTCGGATAATTCTCAGAATACTTTGAATGAGTATCGATACAAAAGAAGGATTTCACAATTGGAAAGTGAGCTGCAGGTGCAAATTAATAAGTTGAGTGAATACGAGGCTATTATTATTCAAATGGAATATGAAATGATAAATAATCAAAAAGCTTGGAAAAATAATGACAATTTTGAAATTAAAAGTCCTAGAAAAAAAAATATCGATAAATCTGTCGTAGAAAAATCAACTGTACAGAAGTCTGAACAAAAATCTCTAGTAGATAAAAGTATACAAAATTCTCCAGTAAAATATTTAGTAGACAAATCTGAAATTGAAAAAAATGAAAAAGTTGTGGAAAAGAAATCAATTTCAACGCAAATTATTATCGACACTAAAACAATCGGGATTCAAAATGATCTCAGTCTTGTAGAACTGAAACCAGAAATTCCTTCGAAAAATGCCACGGAAAATTCCAGTGAAAAAATTCCGGTATTTCTACAGGATCAATTAAAAGAAGCATTGACTCTGGCATCAGATCGTTCAGCTAAATTAATAAAATACGAATCACAGATTACTGAGTATCAGGCAAAAATTGATGCGCTAAATCGTTCAATTGAAGACAAAGACAGTGAATTAATAGAACATAAACGTGTTATTGCTCAAAAATCCTCTGAAAGTAACGAAAACGAGGAAGTTACGGATAAAATAACTTTGAAATCGACGACTAATAGTTTGCAAAAGATAATTAGTCAGAAGGAAGAAACTATTTTGCGTTATCAGAATTTATTGAAAGAAGAAAGGGAAGAGTTTAATAAAGCAACCGTTCGGCTGCAGGAAGAAATTAAAAACTTGAATGGACAGATAGATACTTTAAAAAGTGAATTAGAAAAAGAAAAATCTGTAGAGAATCAATCAGATAATTTAGCCAAAAGTTTGTTTGAGTCTAAAGAAAATAAGCCCAAGTTCGATATCGACTCTGAGGACAAAATAGCCCGTTTTACAGAACAGGTTTCTAATTTACAAGCGGACTTGCAGATTGCCAACGAATTGAATGAAAGGTGGCGTCGGTTAGCTGAAGAAAGGCTAGAGCACGTTGATGAGATTCGTAACAAACTAGAATCCCAGCATAAAATTGAACTGGATAGTTATCGACGTGAAATAGATAAATGGCAATTGGAAACAAGTGCATTGCGTCAACAGTTGTCAGATAATAGAATTAAATTGACAAAAGGTAATATTACATTGACGAAAGAGCTTCAAGAACGGGACAATAAAATTGAAGAGTTGACGGTTGCCTATCAGCAATTGCAGAGCGAATTAGAAATGATAGAACTGACGCAAAGTCCATCGCAACAGTGTTCTAATAAATTAAGTGACTTAAATTATTCTTATGATCATGAACCATTAAATCATACTCATAATAATAACAATAACAATAACAATAATAATAACAACACCGGACAAGGTCAGGGACAGGGTCAAAGTCATGTTACAGCAGAATTAGACTTATTAAGAAAACAATACAAATCGTTGATGGAAAAAGAAAAGATGTATAAAGAACAAATTATTGATTTGAAGCAGCAATTGAGCCGTCGGTATATGGCAGAAAAAAGTGAAGAGAGAAAAACATCACACCGTGAAGCACAGCTGGAAAAAAAATTAAAGTCAATGGAAGAGGAATTGAATAAGGCGCGAATCCAACTGGATAGGGAGTACAGAGTGCAAGAGAACAAGAGAATAAAAACTGCTGAGGAATTATCTTTGTGGGAGAAACAAAAAAAATGGCAGGGATTGTCAGAAAAACTTAAGAAGGAGTTGAAAGAGAAAGATGTGGAGCTTAAAAAATTGAACGTTAGTTATGAAAAATTGCGATCAGTTGTCACGTGTATGGAGCGTGAAAAATGGTTTCTGAGAAGTAAAATTAAGGCAGAAGATTGCGGAACTGCGAGACCTGATTTTAATTTTAGGGTTATTGAGGATCTTCAGAGAGAGTGCCAAACATTGAGAGATCGGATTTCTGAGTTGACTGATAGACTGGAGACGGAGGATAGTCACCGATTAGTTGGACAAATTGAACAGCAAAAAAGACGAATTGCTGCTTTAGAAATAGCTACCGAGGTTTGATTATTATAATTAACTTTTCTACGGTTTTTCAATTTTTAAATATTGTTTTTTATTTTTCTTTAAATATTTATTACAGGGAAATACATCAATCGTTGATCAATTGGAGGCATTGGAAGCAGCAAAGTCAGCATTGGAGAAAAAAAATATAAAATTAGAAAGTGAAAACTTTGAATTGCGCATGGAACTTGAAAAAGTAAACAACGATACGCCGCGTTTAAAAGAAAAAGTCGAGCATTTAGAAAAATATGTGGAGTTACTGAAAATTGAAAAATCGTCAGATTCGTCGGCATGTTCATCGGAAAAAGATCATAATGAGCAAAATTCAAAAAAAAGTAACTTAGAGTTAGAACATACGATTTTTGTACTTAAACGTATCGTCGAAAAACTTCAAGCAGAGAACAAGAGACTGAGAGTTAGTAATAAAAATAATAATCGTTTAATAAATAAACGTGGCGCAGCTTCATCGAACTTATCAAAATTAGACAATAATAAAATAGATGATGATAGCAATAAAATTTTGAAAAGACAATATGAAGAAGCTAAAAAACGTGTTATTGCTTTAGAGACTGATTTACAATTAGCCGAACAAAGAATAAAAATGTTAGAAGATATTCACAAAGAAGACACTTGTGCAGAAATAAATATTCTTAAACAACAACTTGCACACAAATCCGAATTGTTGGATAAAGTTAAGCAATTATTAACACGAGCTGCGATCAATGAGAAAGCCCTCCGTCAACGAGTTAGTAATCGTCAATTTATTTTTTCTAAAAATAAAAATATTCAATTGTCTCAATTTATTTGTTTATTTACTTTCAGATCCAGCAAATCGAAATGAAACAAACGTTGTCAACAATTCCCGAATGTCAATTATCTCCACCAACGCAAAATTAGTGATAATTATTATTATTTCATTACAATGTTTTTTAATAAATAATATATTGTAAATAATAAAAAATGTTTAAAAATAATTAAAACATTAGATTTTACTTAAGGGGGATAGCCACTGTGAAATTTCAAAAAAAAAAATTTTTTTTTTTTTATTAAATCGAAGTTTATATGTTCAAAAATATGTATCTAGAGTTTTATATGAAAATTCTGAATATTTTTAAAGTTATAGTCATTTTTGTGACAGCGCGTCAACTGACCGCTGCATCGACTAAAAACTTTAAACGCAT
This sequence comes from Microplitis mediator, assembly GCF_029852145.1. Classification (NCBI taxonomy): domain Eukaryota; kingdom Metazoa; phylum Arthropoda; class Insecta; order Hymenoptera; family Braconidae; genus Microplitis; species Microplitis mediator. The sequence goes on from NC_079977.1 coordinate 282,654, forward strand.
TTTTCTCGAAACTACTTTTTTTGAACTGGTGGCATCTGTAATTTGCATAAATATCAACCGATTCGCAACTTTTTTTTTTACCGTATTCGTCTATTCAGTAGCTAAAGTTGCACGTAGGGGATTTTGAAAATTTTGATTTTTAAGATTTTTTAGGGCTGTTTGAATCCAAAAAAATGAGAAAAAATAACGAAAAAATTTTTAATATGTCGCCATTTTTTTTCAAATCCAAATTTTCATAATCCCCTACGTCCAACGATAACCACATGCACACAGATTACAACGCCGTTTGGTTTTTTTGTTTCTGATAATCCGTTTTTGAGTTAGAGATGACACCGTGGTGGGGGAAATTTTTTTGGTGCTCCACAAAAATGCTTATAACTTTGTAACAACATGATATTTTTTAATGAAAATTTAGGAAAATTATCTTCAATGTATACTTTATAAAAAAAAAAAAAACCCGATCCCCAAATTCCTTTATTATTCCAGTAAAAAAAATTCCCGAAAATCACCTATTTTTTCGATCCTCACAGTGGCTATCCCTTAAAATATTCGACCATTGAAATTAATTAGGCAGACACTTTGTTGAAGATTGATTTTGTTTGTAGCCGGGCTTGCATCGACAAAAACCATCGCGGCAAAATGAATTTTCAACTTTGCAGTGTTGGTCTATTTTACAGTACGCAGATATAGTTGGACTGCAGTCTGAATCATTTTCTGAATAATTGTCGCATTTACATGTACGGCTGACGTCACAACGAGCAAAGTTGTCGTCCGAGCAATCGAAGTCGTCAAAATCACAGGCTTCGCCTATTTTAACTGAAAAAATTTATCACCTTTACTACCAGTATTATTTTAAAAATATAAATAAATTACTTGTCTTGTAGCAGAAATATCTGAGACTGTTTGTTTTCCACATATGATTTATTAATTTACATTTGGTTCTGGAATCACAGCACGGTTCTTGTAATTCAGGATTACACTAAAAAATTACCATACATTTATTTAAATAAGAAATAAATATTTAATTACTTATATGAATACTTACTTCCATTGTATGATTAACGCAGGTCTTGATATCGTGATCGATGCCATCGTTGGTGGAATCAACGAAAATTATAAAAGTGTTTGCCAAAATAATTAAAAAAAGTTTTGATAAAATTTTACTAGCCATTTTCATTGACTGTCTTCTTGTTCACTGTCGAGTATAAATTTATCAGCGAGAGTTTTAGTATAAGCTGACTAAAGTATCAAGCAGGAGAATTAACAATCATAGAGTTGTTCTTGCGCGCTGGCGTTATCTCACAACAATGAGTTTTTAATAATATGTACGTGCCTTATATAGCATTAAAATATATCTGTCACCAATGGCAAGACGTCAATTTATCTAAAAATACCGATGAGTATACGTAATAAAAAAAAAATATATAATAAGAAAAAATAAAACTAAAATGATAAAATTTACTTTTAAAAATTAATATCAATATCGTGACAGTTTTAAAAATTATTTTAAATATTTTATAGGATAACCTGAGTAAAAATATTTCGCTGAAAATACGTCGAAATTTTGTTATTTTTAATAATCAGGCTAAAAATTCGCCGATAAATTGAGTCAGCCTATTTTTGGCCATAGTATTTTTTTTATTAAAAAAGTTTTAAGTTTTCAGTCATTTTTAGGCGTATCAACAAAATTTCGGCCTCGTGTTCACTACCTGGGTAATTTTTGGACTGAAAAAAAATGTTACGATTTTTAACTTCCCGCTAAGAAAATTGAAAATTTTCAAAAATTCGGGAAGTTATTGTTTATATATGTAAATATTCATAACTCTTGAACGAATGAACCGATTTTGATCTTTGAGGTGTCATTCGACACGGCTTGTTAATATCTTGAAACTGTAAAAATTTGAACTTAATCGGTAGGGTGCGTTCGTAGATATTTCAAAAATAAAATTTTTTCAAAAATGTTTTATTTGGATAACTTTTATTTTGCTCGATGGATTGATTCCAAAATCTATTCAGCTCTAAAACTTTATAAGCCGCGTCGAATGCCACCTCAACCATCAAAATCGGTTGATTCGTTCAAGAGAAACCGTTGAAGAAAGAATTCAAAAAAAAATTTTGTTTTAGTTTTTTTGAAATTTCTCAAAAACGACTTGATAAATCAATTTCAAAATTTGATCAGCCTTAGAACTTGATAAAACACGTCGATTGCCACCTCAGCCATCAAAATCGGTTAATTCGTTCGCGAGATATCGTGGGAGAAATAAATGCTCAAAAATGGTTTTTTACAAAACAATGGAATACAAAAGTATTATCGAGCTCGAAAATGTATTCACAATAATGTTTTCGAGCTCAACGAACTCGAAAACAGCGGAAGTTTTGGGGCTGGCCCGCAGGGTCAACTTATAGACCGATTTTTTTACCTGGGAAGTAGAATAAAGTTTTTGGAAACAAAGTATATGTTAATGTAATTTGAAAATAAAAATTTTTGAATTTTAAGCCTCGTTTTATTTATTTCAATATTTCATACAACCATATTACACATTTTTCCGCCATCATTACATCTCACTGATCTCAAAATAAATAATTATTAAAAAAATGATTTGTCACTTAAAAAATAAATTTACACTTAAATAAATATTATTTCCCTGAGTGTATTTGCGTATGACAATCACAACAAAGTACGCAAATAAATTATCGATGAATAATAATGATGTCTATTACGTTCTAATAAGTAACTATATAATTAATTTAACATCTATTAAATGTATGAGGAAGTGATAATCTATTGAGAATATTAAAAAAAAAAATAAATAAATAAATAATGAATTAAACTAAAGACAAAAGAAAACGTTGTTTTAATTAAACAAAAAAAAATGCATGTACTTATATAAATAAATAAAACGCCTACTCGTTCTCGAGTGGTACGATGAACGGTGCAATTGAGTCGGCGTCCTCGCAATCCGGAATCATTTTTCCCTTGAACTTGACGCATGTGTCTGCACACAACTGACCCTCAAAGTACGGACCAAACATTTTCTTACATTGCGCACAATTTCTTATACACGTTCCTAATTGTCAATAAATCAATTAATAAACTAATCATTTTGTTTTTTCATTAATAATAAATATTTTCTTACCGATACGATTTCCATCGGCTGGCATTGCAATAACCATCGTAATAATTCCAACAATGAACAATAGAATAAAGTGACTTGAAATCTTCATGGCTAGGCATACAAATAGCATTTATATATATTTATTTATAACAAACACTTCCTAATACTTAATCACAATTATTAATCATTAATAATTATAACAAAAAATGTAAAAAATAATTAATGAGACATTAATCAGTTTGCTGGCCGGTAATTTTCCTTGATTTTGAGTTGACTTTTTAGAAAATTTTAGTTTTAATTAATAAGAAAAAAAAGCTAATTTATATGGAGATATTTATAGACACATGGTGATTGAAATAATTTTGAGTATTAACTGAACAACGCGAGATAATGCTAAGGATCTTTCTTTAGCTTCTTACATCTCGTCGTCGAGCAATGAACACTACGTTTTTTGTCCCACGCTTTTATAACCGGAATCTCAACATTCGCTTCCGTGTTCACCTTACCATCTACCATCTACCATTTACAAACCATTGTATTGGTGTTTAATTAATATGGATAGATTTTTTTTTTTAATTTTTTTTTTCGAATGATCCAATGTCCATATTCAGTACAGATTCGAGTCTATTTATAAACTTACTTATTTTATCATACTACAGATTTATTATAAATTATTTTAAATTCTTACCTTATTCTTCTCGAAATTCTCTAGCTCACAGATAACAACTCTATTGTCCTGAGAGATGAACTGACGAATAAACTTGGAAAATTCCAGCTTTTATATCAAAAAGAATTGGAAAAAATCGATAGAAAAAAAATCTTAACTTAATAATTAATGGAATTTTAGTAATTAAATTTATCTTATTTCCCAAGTAAAGTACTTTCTTGGAAAGGAAATGTACCACTAACATAATACAATAATTAAATTACATTATACTGCGAAATATTTATGTCTAGAATAAAAAAAAAAAAATGTCTATAGTAATTATTTATTTTATTTTACCTTGAATAATTAATGATTAATATCCCGCTTGTAACGTTACATAAAAAAATATTTAAAACATACATTGATATTCTGAACTGATTTATCAAAATTACGCGCGTATAATTTTTAAAAAATACTAATTATCATCATTAGAATTATCTTGATAAAATTCACTCGAAAAATTTTCACTGGAAGCAAAAAATTCATCATTTCCTTGATGAAAATATTCATCATTTTTTTGAGTTTCTTCGCCCTCTTCTTGGCTTTGGTCATCAGAAGTGAAAAAATGCCGTAAAAATTTATCAAAATCAAATGGCTCGGTAATTTTATCAAAATCAAAGTCTCCAATCCGAAATTCATCATCACCCTCTTTACTTTCCTCATCATGTGTATTTTTATAATTCAATTTCTTACGGTCAATATCCCCATTATTTTTATCACCACTAATACTTTCACTATCGCCATCAGCGTCACTATAATTTATAACTCGAACGGCTCCTGCTCCACCTGGTCCCTTCTCTTGTTCCGCTGAAGGTGTACCAGGGTCAACGGCATCATTGTCAATATCTCCATCGTAAGCACTCACGCTTTTATGTTTCGCCTTGATTTCAAATTTTTTATTTTTATTCCCATCCTCATCGTCCAAACTTTCCTCACCTTTGTCACTATAATCTGCTACTTCGACATATGGTATTACTAAACTATTATTCTTATTGTTATTTAATTCACCAGATTTATTTATAAACTCGTTATCAATATTTCTATTTAACGCTTGATGATCTTGGATACTAATATAATTTTTACTTCTCAAAATTAGTGACGGATCAATTTTACTTTCACTTGTTAATTTTTTATCTTCGAGATTTTTTTTATTATCGGGTACAATAATTTGATGATATTTTAATTTTGGCATTAAATTTTTGGAATTACCTAATTTTGGTTTTTTAAATTCATTGCAATCTTTAAATACTCGTGTATATGTTGGTTTTATTTTATTATTATTATTAACAAATCCAGAATTTAAAGGATTTAATTTTTGAGTCCCCAAAAAATTTGAATTTTTATCATGATTATTGTTATCAAATTTTGAAATAGGATTCAAATAAAAATCAGATTGTCTTTTACTTCGATTATGTGATAAATTTGATGACGCACTTAGCGATCGTGTGCTACGAATTTTCGAAATTAGACTCGATGTATTTTCATTATGGAAAATATATTTTCTGAATAAATAGAGATTTAGTTCCGGTTTTAAATTTTTCTTTGAAGATAAATTTTTTTCCTGCACAAAATTTAACATTAAAATTAATCTAAAATATCAATTTTTTTATATTTTTACAAATTACCTGTGCTCTACAAAAAAACTAAAATACGCATTTAATTTACAGTAAAAATAAACTAATATTTTAAAAATAATAATAAACAAAATTTTTATTTATTATGTACATAAAAAATTTATATAAAAATTATCTTATAAATTGTGTTTACTACAATACAATAAAATTTTCTAAATGTTAGAATATTTACAACAATAAAAAAATCATTGTTTTGATTGAAAGGGCAATCGAGTTAAATCTAATCAATCAATTAACTAATTAATTGGTTTACGACATATTTTTCTATTTCATTACATAGAATAGTTCTATATATATATTTTTTAAGTGATAAAAAAATTACCCAATCAATTAATAATTTTTTTTTCACCAAAATTTACCAAATGAAAAATTGATCTTGTGAATAGTAAATTTTGCTTAAATTTAATTATTTTTATGTTAATTAATGAGTAATAAAAATATATAAAAATACTTGATACGTCACAACAAATAATAAGGTAATTGCTACTGAGAATAAACAATTCACCCACAATTACTATTCTAATTTTTTTTTACTTTAATAAAAACCTCTAGGAAAATACGTAATTGTAATTACTAATTAATTATCTCTGACATCATATCATTATACTATTAAATTACATTAAGATTTACTTATGACACATTTAGTTGATTATTTTAAAAATACTTGGAGACTCTTGGGAGTAATTACGTTATTAAATATTATAAAAAATATGAATAAAAATCTAAAATTACGTGTATGCAAATAAAATTAATTAGGTGCTCGTTTATAAAAAAAATATTTTTTAATGACTTGTCTAAATAAATCCTAAGGGAGTATGGAATTTTATTTTTTCCATTGATTATATTCTGGAAAATTACTCACATATTGCGCAGCATGACTCGTTGAATATTCAGCCCATTTACTAAAGTCTATTCCTGATAGGACACCACTTTTACAAGGCACCCTTGGGTTACTGATAAATAAAAAAATTAATTGTTACTATTATTGAACGATGAAATTACTAACGGAAACGCAGTTGAGTACACTTACACTTCATGATCAGCAAGAATCATTGGATAGAGTTGAATTGTGTCAACAAGATCGGTATTGTCACAAACAAGTCTAGCTAATCTTGCTTTACGTAGTTCATTCAATTGATCTATATTAAATAGTAATTAATCATGATTGCTTAGATTGCTCTTTACAAATTAGAAAATAAATTAACTACAATATTATTAGGAGTTAAAAACTTTAGTCGAAGAAAATTAATTAAAAAATAATTACCTAGCGTAAATGACGATGGCTGATTAGGTAACTCGTACCAAAATCTGTCACCTCGACGTGAATTACTAAACTGCGTTGCAATTACACACGAAAATGTCGGTCCCAACATAGCCCCAGGTAGCGGTCGCTCTGAAACGCCTCCCGACCAAAGATCAATGTCCGCTGGAGTCCTAAAAACCAATTAAATAAAATGATCATTACTTTCTAAAAAGTTAATAATAAAAAACAAAAAAAATATAGCAACCGAAAAATAGAGACGTAACGCAACACAGTTTCGTTTGGCATCAAACCAAATAATTCGTCAAATGTATGCGCCACAGGAAGTCCACATAATTTTCTGAATTCCATGTAACTTGGGATACCGAGTTCGCGACCACGTTGCATATTGAACGATACCAAATCCATTCCAAATTTAGCTCCGACTTTTTTAAACAAATGATTCGTTACCTGAAATAAAAAACTTGATATTATCCGTTCAAAGTCAAAGTCCGGAATCGTCGAAAATTTCTAAGTTCACTGTTATCAACTTTTTTTGAAAAACTTACTTCTGAAGTTATTGAGTCATCCATAGCTTGTGCAACTTGATTCATAAGCCCCATAAAATATTCGTCAATAACTCCAGCTCGATAAAGATCCCATGGTCTTCTAATTAAATCGGACAATCTCTTTGACGCTAAAAAAAATAAACGGCATTAAAAATCTTAGTTATTTATTATCCTGGCAGTAATTTTATTGGTTACCAATAAATTTATGAGCTTTGCTCCATCGCTCAACAGCAGTCGGCAATAATGAATGGCCAAATCTAAATGCCGCTGCTGCAAATGCGTCAATGACACTTGGATTTATTGATGGATCATAACCATCCCAATAGTTGTGTTTCTCCAAAACTAGTCCAAATTTCTCCATAGTATCATGCCCGAGAATAATGGGTAGAAATTCATTGTACGTAACGTGTTGAATTTCAGCGATAACAATACGTCTTGCTTCTTGGAATAATGTTTCGTCGTCCCAGTGTGGATTAACTTGTCCAAGTGCTTTAGCAGCTCTATTATGTTCTCTTGCCATCAGTGTGTGCATGCATGTTAATACCAGTTGCTCGTTGACACGGATTTCACCTGGATATTTTACGTTCATGCTATATAATTATCTTATTATATACAATTTAGCCTCATTGTTACGAAAACCTGATATACATACATGTATATATTTAATTTAATAACTTTATTATATAAAATAAAGACCCAGCCCAAAAGTTCCCACTGTTGTCTTGAAAACTCAACATTTAAAAATCTGAATGGGATCAATTACTTTCTTCTCTTGTTAAATTTTATTTAACGTTTATCAATTAAAATAAAAACCAGTAGGTAGAAAAAAAAAATACGTACAAGGGTAAGAATGTCGTTTACCGAGGAATTGCATAATAAAAAATATAAATAATCACGATCACACTACAAACTAGAGAGTGTGAGTATAAAGTAAAGAGTAGAAACCACATTAACCCTGTTCTTAAATAACCCGCAGGCGAATTGAACTCTCTCATAATAACGATGTAATATCCAACGCAATATCTGAGTCACGCGTTTTTTACACGCAATACAACACGTGTGTTACAAATGTTGGATCGCTTTTTCTCTAACATAATATGTATATATTAGGATGACCCAAAAAAACCTACTATTTTTTTTTTCGAGTCTCTTATGAAAATTTGTTGGTTTAAGATATTTTGAGAAGCCTCTCCAAAAATCAGCTCGATAAAAAATTTTCAAGAGGTCGCTCACGAATTTTGAAAATATCAAAAATAATCGAAATTCGGATTTTTTATTTATAAATTTTTTCTTTCTCGTGGCAGCAATAGTTTATATTTAACTTCAGCCAAAAATTTGAATATTTAAACGGCGCTCAAGAATTTTGAATATTAACTGATAATATGTAACTAATAGTTCGAATTAGTTTTTATATTTTTTTATAACTCAATTATTGTCATTTCACTTAAATATAACTTTTGCATAACCAAAAATATACAGGACAGTCTTAAACAATAAAATTTGGCAAGTTTTGAATAAGCGAAAAAACCTAAAAATTGAATTAAAAAATAAAAAAATATGTAAAAAAACTTATTATTTCGATTTCTCGGGATATATTTTCATTCACGGTCATGTAAATTGATGGTGAAAAAATCGAGAAGCTTTATTATTAAAATTTAAGGGTCGCTCAAAAACGTCCAAAAGACAGCACTCGGAAACATTCAAAATTCTTGAGCGACGTTTAAATATTCAAATTTTGAGCTTAAATTTTCAGCGTAGTCATGATTTCACAAATATAAACTATTGCTGCTGAAAGAAAAAAATTTGATATAAAAAATCCGAATTTCGATCATTTTTGATATTTTCAAAAATCGTGAGCGACCTCTTGAAAATTTTTTATCGAGCTGATTTTTGGAGAGGCTTCTCAAAACATCGTAAACCAACAAATTTTCATAAGAGACTCGAAAAAAAAAATAGTCGGTTTTTTTGGGTCACCCTAATATATATATATAAATATAATAATTATAATTGTTTTTACCAGCATCAAAACAATACATTGATGCATTTGGTCTCGTACAGCCTTCATCAGGAATGTCTAATTTTAATGGCAACAAATCTTTCAAACCATAGTCCGAAAACACTGGATTCATTCTCAGAAGACCGGCATATCCTGTACGTAATTTACTAAATAAATAAAAAAAATAATAGTGTTATTATTATTAATTGCTAATTATTTTTTACATATATAGATATTTTTATATTATTATACTGACCGAGAAAATTCTTCAGCGATTCCATAAACAGTATTACCATCTAGGACACCAGTCAGAAGATTGAAAGGAATACGAGAGCCAAGACGGCACCCAGGTCTTACTGCTGGAAATGCCCGAACGAAATTTTGACAGCGAATATTAAATAAACGATAGAAATAATCGTCTTCTGGTATTTCTATTTCGACGCAATATGGATTTTTCAAGTGAGGAGGACGATCGCAACATTCTTCTGGATCATTGCGGTTCAATGGATCTAAATAAATAAATATAAATAATTAATTAACTAGAGAAAGTATCAGGTGGGGGTAAAGTTAAAAAAAAAATGTACCTAATGGAGTTGCTGTAAGTGTGTAATCATGATCCATAAACTGACCCCATGCAATAACCATAACAGTTCCAGCATGATCATGATAACCCTGATCCGGATGGATTGTACGTGATACCACTCGTGCTAGTGGTAAATTTCCACCGGTCGTTGATAATCTTGGTGCATTTATTCCATCCGAAAATGCTGGAGGCATTAATCTATAAAAAAAAAAATATTAAATAAGTGTTTTGCAATGAGAAAGGAACCATGAGTTAAAAAATACCCAAACAATAATTTAGGCCAGTGAAAGTTTTTTTTTTTAATGTAACATTTAATTTAGAACTGAAAAATATTCATAAAATTTTTTTTATCATCGATAAAAATAAAATTACCTGTTGAATGGCGTAAGTGACGCTCCCCAATTCGGATGTTCGAGGTTCGTGCAAAGTCCGTCAAATCGGCGATATTTTCCGGCACGACACTCAACATTTGATAAAAATGCTGGGCATACCTCGTGTATTAATGTTTTAGAGGTGTCTATCAGAGGTAATTCATTCTCAATTTCATTTCTCGTCAATCCGTACCTTTGAAAATTTTTTTTAAAATCTCGTTAACTTTTTTATCAATTACATAAATAAATAATTTAATAATAACAAATTACATTTGGGCTAATGATGTCGAAATATCTAGAAGAAGTTCTCCAACAGTTGCCAAGTCTTCCGGTCTCCATTTTTCATCAGCTGGTTGAGCGACAGCTATTTTCAAAAATTTTTTATCATTATTAAGTTCCATGAAATTTTTTTGGTAATTAGATTTATATCATAAATATTAATTACCGATTCGCTGTCTGGCGTCATAATACGCACGATTAATAGCATCGTAAGTTATACAAGTGTATGATCCAGATGAGGGAGACCTAAAAAAATTTTTATATTTATAGAATTGTTCATTAATTGATTATTTTAATTTCCATCACTTGTGAATAAAAATTTTATTAAAGTTAAAGATTTAATTACTGATTACTGATTATAATTTATTTAAAACTCTTGAGCCATTGGTTCTTTGAAATAATAATTTATTTTTGTAGGCGTTTGAGAGTATTGTAGAAAGGCAATTGAATTAAAACCCGTATTTATCTCAAGACGATCAGCAATATCAATAAATGCATCCGGATTGCCTACTCCTTTATTTAACGTTTTATATATTTATATCATGAGAATTAGAACAATAAACACGGATGTACAAATCTTACTCTTATTTTTTTACTTCTCTATTATTACTGTAATTATTATTATTATAATAACTGTTGAGTGAAGATATATTTAGTAAGAAAGTACTGTAATTGTGAAATTTTATTTTTTATTCCACAATAATTATTTGTATTTTTACTCATACAATTTAGTCCTTAAGGGGGATAGCCACTGTGAAATTTCAAAAAAAAAAAAATTTTTTTTTTTTATTAAATCAAAGTGTATATGTTCAAAAATATGTATCTAGAGTTTTGTATGAAAATTCTGAATATTTTTGAAGTTATAGTCATTTTTGTGACAGCGCGTCAACTGACTGTTGCATCGACTAAAAAATTTAAACGCATTTTTCTCGAAAGTACTTTTTTTGAACTGGTGGCATCTGTAATTTGCATAAATATCAACCGATTCGCAACTTTTTTTTTTGCCGTATTCGTCTATTCAGTAGCTAAAGTTGCACGTAGGGGATTTTGAAAATTTTGATTTTTAAGATTTTTTAGGGTTGTTTGAATCCAAAAAAATGAGAAAAAATAACGAAAAAATTTTTAATATGTCGGCATTTTTTTTTCAAATCCAAATTTTCAAAATCCCCTATGTGCAACGATAACCACATGCACACAGATTACAACGCCGTTTGGTTTTTTTGTTTCTGATAACCCGTTTTTGAGTTAGAGATGACACCGTGGTGGGGGAAATTTTTTTGTTGCTCCACAAAAATGCTTATAACTTTGTAACAACATGATATTTTTAAATGAAAATTTAGGAGAATTATCTTCAATGTATACTTTATAAAACAAAAAATCCCCGATCCCCAAATTCCTTTATTATTCCAGTCAAAAAAATTCCCGAAAATCACCTATTTTTTCGATCCTCACAGTGGCTATCCTCCTTAATGTTCACATTATTTAAGTATACATTAAAAAAAAAAAATTGAAATCAATGAAAAATACCATGAGTAGGATTCGAACCGACTTTCTTTTCCTGCCACTAATAAATTTATAAAACTCCATAAATTAATTATTTTCTTTATGAATTAAATATCGATAATCATTAAAACAAAATTTACTGTAACCTTTTTTTCTTTTCTAATAATTGTAACAAAATATTTGATTTAATTTAATTTAATTGATCAAGCTGTTGTTTTTTTATGGAATAATTTATCACAAATTATAGTTATTATCCCGTTAAAAGTTATTTAATTATTATATATTATACAATTTAATTCTGTAAAATAGACATTTCAAATAGTAATAATAATAATAATAATAATAATAATAATAATAATAATAATAATAATAATAATAATAAGTAATATAATAATAGTTAAGTAAATAGAATAGGTGTGTCAGTTTTAAATTAAGTGTTCGCATCAATCGATGGGTGGTAACTTTATACGCTTTCACCCGATCAAGTGTTCGAATGTTGTAGTATAACATTACATATACAGATATATTAAAAAAATTTAAAGAGTATGAGATAGGTGATCAAGTGGACCACATGCTATGAATTGTATATTGTATAGTTAAGCTATTATATCAGTGCTAGAGGGCACGCGAATTATTAGTAAGTGTGTATGATTTTTATTTTTTCTCTTCTTACATTTTATAAACAACTACGCAAGACATTAATTGATTCAAATTCACCCTGCAGTCATTGGCCTCAGGCTCATGTGAAATTATTTATCTTGAATATTTGATAACAATATTAGTAATTATTTTTGTTGGAACAAAGAAATGGAATTATATGTTTTTTTTTTTTTATTAGAGATTAACATAATTACTTACAAGGACCCGCGAAGGAGATTGTATGTGTAGTCATAGAAACTAGACCGTCCGGGACCACGCAAAATTAGTGCGCATTCTTCGGTATTGTAATAATTGTCTTGTAATTGGTGTTCCAGTCCATTGTTTGACCCAAATAATGACAGTGATACTAATACGATAAATCGTATTCGTGTGGAAAAAAATCTGTAATTTTAAAAAAATTTTTATTTTACTAGAACAACTTTTTTAAAATGATTGCTTACAAATGTTATGAAACTTAAAAAAAATTGTGGGATAATGCATTTTTTTAAATTCGCGAAGATTAAAAAATTTTTTTATTTCACGGTCAAATGATTCTGCGGTTTCGCGGTATAAAATTGATCAGTGAAAGTGTGAACATAATCACAAATCAATCGTGATGCGCTCTATCATTTTATTATTGTTTAAAAAAAAAAATTGCAGAAAATTTTTTTTATCTATTTTATAGTCATAAATCTCATGAATTTTAACTTACACCCACCTCATAATTTTTTTTTTAAATAATGTAACTAATGTAGAAAGTTTTCATGCCAATCAATCCATTGAATAATTTCAATAGAAATCATATTTAATAAATTTCATACTTATCTTAATAAATTATATAACTTAAATACATACATAAATCATCGATGTAACCGTTTTACACCGTGAAATATTAATTGCCGTTAAATTCAAGTATTTATTAAATAATTTATTCTCTTTATTTTTGTTAAAAAAAAAATTCCTCATATATTTTCTATAAGCTGTCAATACATTTATCAATAAAAAAACAATGTCTGCATAATTAGCATATCGTGATATATTTAAACAATTTCCAAGGAATGAAATATATGTAATTTTATATGCTTTCACTCATATATTTGAAATTTGAGTAAAGGATATTATAAAATTGTAGGAGATTAAATTTATTATAAATATTGAATATCTTGGATATATTTTTATTTCACACGAATATTATTATATAACACGTGTATAGAACAACCGGTAATTTAAAACTTTTGTAAGGACAAACAATACACAATTTATTCAAATTAAAATTCACAATCGAGCATTCGAAAAATGGCGCGAACTTTTTTTTTGAAATGTGTAATTTAAAAAAAAAGTTAAAATTTTTTACAGTGGCGCCAATTTAAAACTCATTTAAAAATAACATTGATATTATTTTTTTATTTACTTTTACTCACACTTTACTTGTCTATTTAATTTTTTTTAATCGCAAAAAATTTACTACTCATTCGTAATAAAAAAAAAAATTATGAAAATAAACAAACAGATTTATTTGCTTGTTAACTTTCATTTATTACATTTAATTGTCTATTAATAACACTTGCTAGGTAATTTATTATTTAATATAAAAAAAAAACTTACCTATTAATCATACTGGCAATTAACACTCGTAAAATAATTTACTCAACAGACTAAATATAAAAAAAAAGTAGTTTTTTTTATTTCTTCAAGTTACACGTTTCCATTTAAATAAAACACTTGTAACAATCGTGGATAAATAAAGTAGAATAAATTAATAATTAGTCAGACAACATGAAGGCGCGAGTAAAAAAAAATAAATAAAATAAACAAAATGTTTAAAGTATGTAATAAATTGGTAGTTGATTCTCATACAGCTCAGAAGCGTTTGACGGAAATAATTCGAATCATAGCCCCAGTTTCTCTTCACCTTAGTACCTTCATCGAGTGACTGTTAAATCCCGAGGGTGGGACGCGAAAGCTCGCTGGTATACCCAAAACATTAAAAAGAAGGGAATTGAAAGTGAGATACTATTTAAACTCTCTTTTACTCTTTTACTCTCGTCATTATCATCATCATCATCATCATCATCTTGCAATCACAAATGATATTTCCTATAAACCATTAATCCCATAATTTTCCCATCATTATTTTTATAATAAAAAAAAATCTTGTTACCTTTTAAAAAAAAAGGATTTTTTGGCGCGTGAAATTTTTTCTTGCCCCAAAAAATTTTTATTTTGAATTTATAATGCAGAAAATTTATTGAGACAAGTAAAAATTATCTTGGGGCGAGTGGAAATATTTTCTGTGTATTACTTATTTATTTTTAATGTCGAATTAATGAATTTATTTAACGATAAATCGTAGTAATTATAATTGGAGTAAAAAAAAAGTATAAATGAAATTGTAAATTTATTTTATTACGAAAAAGTAAAGTTACAAGGTTGTAACCGATGCAACTTGGATCTTGCATGTGTTACTTAATCCTTGCTAAGGAGACAGTAGATGCGGCGAGAAAGAAAGAGGTAATAAGCTTTATAAATGTATGTAGTGTTATAGTAAGTGTACTAACATATATATCACTCGTGATCGATAATTATTGAGTAACAAGACCAATAAAGATACTACGGGTTCTAATTTATTCAACAAACTTTTTTTTTTTTAATAGAGATTTCAACTTTTTTTTTCATTGTAATTAAATTATATTTAATATTAATCAAGACCTTTGTATTATTTATTATCAAAATGCTCTCATTTAAAATTGATAATAAATTTATATTTAAAAAATAATTACAAGTAATAAAAGTAAACAGGTAGATATTAAATTAATTATACTATATATCTATATATATTTTTAAATATAAAGAATACGTAGAAAGTAAAATTATTCTCAAGGTATATGATGAACCAGTTTAGGAGATGCTGAGAGATACCAACGTCCGGGCTCTTGTCTGTATTTACGCTCTAGTTTCACTATATACTCACATGTATACTCAACAAATCTATATATATATATATATGTTAAAAATGATGAGTAGAAGCGTAAAAGTAATGCTCTGAATAAAGAAAAAGGAAGCATTCTTAGTCTCGTCCATCCACTCACGTTCAAGTCACGAGGCTCTTGTACATTACGATGATGATGCCGCGGTTAAAGTAAAAGTAAAGTAGCATCACATGATCTCATCTTTCAAACCCGATCAACATTATTATTAGTCTATTAAAAAAAAAGGAGAAGAGAAAAAAATTATTAAGACAAATTCCTGATTAAACAACTGAATTCGATCGAATTAAAGAGAATTAAATTTTTAATTCTATTAAATTCAGATAAATTCTGTTAATTCGGTACGTAACTTAAAAATTAATTTTGTCTAATTCGGCAGGAAATCCAGAATTTGTCCAAATTAAAAGGAATTTAAATAATTCTATTCGGTTTAATTCTGATTAATTCGAAAATAATCCTCCAATTTCTGGTTCTGAATCCCAATTAAAACGAATTTGAAATTTTTAAATCGGTTTTATTCTGTTTTATTCAAATTCAAATTTTCAATTCAGTTGAATTCTGTTTTGCAGAATTCAAAAGAATATAACAGAATTAAATTTTTAATTCTATTTAATTCAGATAAATTCTGTTAATTCGGTACGTAACTTAAAAATTAATTTTGTCTAATTCGGCAGGAAATCCAGAATTTGTCCAAATTAAAACGAATTTAAATAATTCTATTCGGTTTAATTCTGATTAATTCGAAAATAATTCTCCAATTTCTGATTCTGAATCCGAATTAAACTGAATTAAAACAAATTTGAAATTTTTAAATCGGTTTTATTCTGTTTAATTCAAATTCAAATTTTCAATTCAGTTGAATTCTGTTTTGCAGAATTCGACAGAATATAACATAATTAAAATTTTAATTCTATTTAATTCAGATAAATTCTGTTAATTCGGTACGTAACTTAAAAATGAATTCTGTCTAATTCGGCAGAAAAACCAGAATTTGTCCAAATTAAAACGAATTTAAATAATTTTATTCGGTTTAATTCGAAAATAATTCTCCAATTTCTGGTTCTGAATCTGAATTAAACTGAATTAAAACAAATTTGAATTTTTAAATCGGTTTTATTCTGTTTTATTCAAATTCAAATTTTCAATTCAGTTGAATTCTGTTTAGCAGAATTCGACAGAATATAACAGAATTAAAATTTTTAATTCGGTCGAATTCAGTTTTTTAATCAGGGATTTCATTATGGAAAAAATAAATTTATTGAAATGAATAACATATTTCATAACCGTAATCGATTGTCATCAATGAAATGATAATTTTATCGAGTATAATCGTGCAAGCAAATAAAATAAACCATTAAATAACGGTTTAATATAATTTATTTAATCTGCTATTAAAATATTGTTTTTACATTTAATAATAAATTTTAACAAACGTGAGAATCTAAAACTTTCTCTACGAAAGTGGTGTCGTAAGGTCATACAACAGTGACCAGATAACGTAAGTGATTACTAAAGTTGATAAGATTATTATACATTTATTATTACAGTTCTTTTATTATATATATTATTGTTATTTTTAATATGTATGCTTTAGTTGTTGTGTAATTATTTTCGTGAGCGGGCAACATGTGAAGAAAAAAATTTTTTTGAGTAATTATTTATTTAAATGCTTGTTTTTTTTTTTATATTTAAATCCAACGATAAATATGTCTTATTATTTTATA